>NC_135497.1:291393391-291619243 GCF_052857255.1 Amblyomma americanum | reverse complement strand
TGTCGTCGGTGTCTCTTTAATCATTGTTATACTATCCACAAAGATATATGCTTTTTATTGGAGAAATCTTGTCCCAGCGTAACGACAAGCGCCCTTTCTGAACAATGACCGCCCTTCCCAGTGGGTTCCTGTTTGGCTACAGCGTGTTCAAGCAGCGCCGAAACCTGAGCAAGTGGCTGCCCATCCTGCTGATCCGGAGATACGTGCGGTGAGTTGGCACAGCAGGCACCTCGTTGACCTGGCGCAAAGACCGCGACGAATGTCCTGCGCTGCTATCGCTTCTATGAGCTTCCATTAGTGTTAACCATTCGGCTGGTCGACTAGTCCAGTTATGGTGTTCGTTCCGTATGCCCTACCAGGAATAGAGCAGTTTGTGTTGCAGGTTTATTAAGTAATTAGAGAGATTTAGCATCGTACGATCCTCGACCCGCCACCGCGAACCAGTTCCTTAGGGTGTCAGCTGGGAATGCGCAGAGATGGTCACGGACGGCGCACGTCTCCCACTGCGCTGACGCAGCTTAGTCTCCGCGGAAGCAGATCGCGGATCGCTCTATGCTAAATTTCTCTATTTGGGCATATCCCCCCGCGTCAGGAAGACACGCTATCAGTTTGTCATTTCTTGAAGACGCTGATAGCCATAATATTACATCACGGGAATTGTTCGCAGCCCTGTCTTCCACGGGGTTATCACGTTCAAAGGTTCTCGGAGGATGTGTGCAGCCGCCTGATCGAGCAGTCAGTGATGAATGGCCCATGACTTTAGCGCGCTGGGCTTGCAGATTCCTTACCTTTAAATGAAGGCTTTGAGAGGCTTTAGAATCAAATAAAAGTGAGGGTGAATAGAGCCGCGACAACTAACGCTGATGTCAGGGAACCACTTTGTTACTGGTATTAAAGAAGAGGCTTAAAATCAAATCTAGGAAAAGCACCCATGTGCAGAACGCTCACCACAGAACATCCCTGACCGGAGCATACACACGCGACTCGCTCCGTTCCGGCCTAGCGATATCCGGTGACTCTTACGCTGGGAAATGACGCGCTGTGGCGGGGCTCTGTCCTTCATACAATTGGGCGGGGAGACAGGGTCATCGTGCCGTGCTTCTGCCTGCTTCTGGTGTTCTCGCTGCTTGGCCTGGTGTCGTCGGGACCCATCTGGCGCGACAACTACGCCCTCCTGCGGGGCAACTGCGAGGCCCGCTGGTGGAAGATACCGGCACTGGTCAACAACTGGGAGTACAGCCTCGACTCCGTGAGTGGTGCATGCGCCTCGGGGCCAAAAATGAAAAGAACATTTTTGGAGGTTTCTGTGCCATTTTCTCGGGAACTATAAGGCGTAATCAAACAAAATTTTTCACGAATGTTAATTAATGACATTTACATAACTGGGACTAGAATCAATTCCCTAGGTGCATTTGTATTTTTATGTCAAAAAACATTTCGTATGTGGCTGTTATTGCTTCGACAAAGATAAAAAGATAACAAATTCAGTTTTGTTGGTGGCGCATAATTTTAGTTCCACTTGCGTAAAGCGTTGGTTGCTACTTTCGAACAAAATTGGAACATTCTGCGCATAGCAGATTTTAAGGAAAAGGTGCATGAGTAGAAAAAATAAAAACCAAAATAAAAATAATAAATACAATTTAAAGCTAGGTTTTAGCTCTAATGAGAGCTGCGTCTATCTTGGATTCCTTGCAAATTTTACAGCGATATCTTTAATTACAACTGCTGTACAGCCAACTTATGCAACTCATTTTCAGTGTCAGCCCACATTAAAGAACGCCGCTCACCGAACATCCTCCAGCCAGAATTTTTTTCAGTGCGCTTTTGTTGGAGCTGAGTAACCTGTAGTCAAAAAGTGAATTTCAACGCATTCGCGTTTTTCCCTCTCCTCTCGCCACTTTTTGTGTTGAAAGGTTGGCGCTCCTCCGTCGGCCCCACCACCGACGAACGCGGCAATTCCCAGGGGGCGGAGCTTCCTGACCCCCCGGAGCGACGCTGCTGACTGGCCGCAGCCATGGTAGCTGCGTCACGTCTCAAAAAATATAATAGCCGTCTCTTAACAGGCATACGCAGGAGCGTGAAATGGATGAGGGCGCGAGCATAAAAAAAGTCGCCGGAAAGTGCTCCCCAGCTTTTGCGCGGAAAGGGCACCCCAGCAACGCCGCACCCGCGCTCCAACAGATGGCGCCGCCGTCGATGCCGCTGCCGTCGCCGCTCGCTCCACCAGATGTGCTCCGTTGGTGTAGAGGGAGAGGAGGTGTCGCCTATATATATATATATATATATATATATATATATATATATATATATATATATATATATATATATATATATATATATATATATATATATATATATATATATATATATATATATATATATATATATATATATATATATATATATATATATATACCGCGTCAACCCTTAAGAAGGAATGGGATTGATTCCGCCGGCCCCTTCTGCAAATGGCACTAAATTCTCTTCACACCTATAGTATTCAAATGGGGTTATCTGCAGGGAACAACATGAGAACGAGTCGTTTTCTGTTCGCGCCATCGCACCTCCGAGGGCGCGTCGGGAGTGCTTTTACTCGCTATAGTATTGAGATCGTGTAAACGCGCCGTCGTCGAGTTGAAGGGACCTTGCTCAACCCGATGCCTCACTCGACCCGCTCCTGGCGGTGCCATGTAAGCAAGAATATTGTCTCAGTAGAAGTGTCAACGCTGTCTACGTACGTCCAGCGATACGTCGCTCGCTTTAACCCAACAAAAGTGCATTGCTCGAGGCTAAAGTTTTTCCTAACACAACAGCGGCCTATACTCTGGTTTTGGCCACTTTCCTTTGTCGGAAATAACCTGTGTGCTTTGCATTGTCCGCTTCGTGGCGCCACTGTTCTATGAGCTGTAGGGTGCGGTACTAGTGTCAATAAAGTCCAAGAGAACCGTACAAGAGAGATAGAAGATAAAGAAAAAAATCAGTCCCGTCGTCGAGAGCAGATGTAAGCATGAAATGCATTGCAGAAAACGTGGAGCTCATTTCAGGACGGCTCATAGATGGTAGTAGCCGTCTTTGAGTCTTGGAGCCAGCCATCAGCCATTTTTCTTTCCTTGTCTCATCTTAGCGAGCGACAGCACGCTCGGCTACCTTTGGCGCTTTTGCTGTGTGCCCACCCACGTGACCAGCGCCAGCCTCTGAAGTAGAGGAGGTGGCGTTAGCGCGCGCTACAGATTGCGGTCGACTGCATGACCGCGACCACATTAATTGCAGTTGCGTCAACGCGGCAGTCGACAGAATGGAGGCGGCGGCGGCCGGCCGAGGCGAAGGTACGCCACCATCGTTCTGTGTACCACGTACACTGGCGTTATCTCCTCTTCTTCGGCACGTTGCCCGCACTGGAAACGTAGATCGCTACAGTTACTTTGAGTGCCTCTGCGTTCAGCCGCTTGTCTTTCTGCACTAAGCATCACGTTCAACGCTTCTCGTTCGTTGCATTCGTAAGGTCCCGTTTGCTCCCGGCCGTGGCGGCCGCGGAGGCCACGTTTCGACGGAGCCGAAATTTTAAAAAATAGCAGTGTGCTGTGCGATGTTACTGCAAAGTAAAAAAAAAACACAGGTGACCCAAATAAGTTTGAAGCCCTTGAAATCAGTCCGGAGGCCTCCACTACGGCACTTGTTTCTGTCTCCCCCCTTCTGTCGCTCCCTTCTTGCTCCCATTCCCCGGGGTTGAGGTGTACACTGAGAAGTTAAACAGATACTGCGCCTGCCCGTTCCTCGAAATAAATATTTCTCATAGCGGGCTTCGTAAACATCTGGCACGCAGAACGATTGGATAAAAGATCATAAACACGACGTTATCCAAAATGAAGCGCCAGCGCAACGCCAAGCCAGCCTGGCGACACTTCGTTGGCAAAGTTTTGTGGCCGATGTACTTGACACTCTGGACTCGGAATCCGAACTGAAAGACGGGCTGCGCGGCCAATAAACAGCCACTGAATTCGAGACACGCCAAACTCATCGTTTTAAGTCGTATACTAACAGACGAGCCCGTCTTTGCCCGGCAGCAGTCTACTCGCGGCTTTTGCTAATCTCAACCGATGGGTCTTCTGTGCTGCGGGGGAGGTGGCTGCGCACGTTCGATTTAGGTGCCTTGAACTCTGGTGCATAGAAATATGAGGCAATGGGATCAAGGGTGAAACGCCACCCGACATTACGCAGACCACGTGGAACGCGGACAAACTATGCCTCGCCATCACGACTTTCAGTTCCGGATCGAGGCCCGCCCTGATCGGCAGCTGGCGTGCGCGACAATTCGTACGCGCAGGCTTCATTCAATCACCAACGGCAGAGTGGTGTCAGGGTCCTTACTCAACCGTTATGAAGAGATCATTTGCTTTCTTTAACTGAAAGGAGGAAGGGGGGGGGGGGGGGGGGCATGACGAAAGGCTGGCTTTCGTTCCGTCCTACTTTGCCACACAACGCTTTCCCCTGGTGAGTGGCCATTTTGCCTCCCCCCACCCGCCGCCCTCTGCACGCGCTGGATGAGCATCCGTTAGCCCCACCCTCCGCCCACTGAAATCTTTTTCTCTAAATGTGGGTTTCTTTCTCTCTTCTTTATTTTGTTTTGAAAGCCTTGTCTAAGGAAAGATAGTATGGCCTCGAAAACCGCAGAACTTGTTCTCTGGCAGCGCTTGGTGCCTATATCCCAAATGAACGGACCATTACGATCTCGCATGGGCTGTGTTTTGCACTGGCTTCGTACTTCACGAGAAACAACAAGCGGTGCAGCCATGAATTGTCTTCAGCGATAGAGCATGGAGTGCAAGCACGGTCGTGGAGACAATAGTACAAACACATGTTTGTCTTGGAGACGGTCGACGAAATTTTGAAAAGCACATGTTCCCATGAAACTGCCCATGCATTCCAAATACTTCGCTATGCACCTTGCCTTACCGGAACTAAGCAAAAGAGGAAGGGTGTCTGACGGACTCTGCGCGCTGTATGCAGAGACCCTCATGCCAGATTTGTCATGCCATGACCATGGCAAGACCACACCAGAGCACGAGCGGTGCTCGGCCGAGTAAATAAAGTGGTATCCGACGGCACGCTTTGGACGGCCTTCGCGGCTTTTGTGTCCGCAGCCGCACATGAGCGCAAGCATTGTCCAGAAACCATTAGTTGCTGTCAGATGTCGATTCGCCTACTCCGAAAGCGCAGTGCTCGAGCGCGCTAGGCAAGCGCCTGCGCTGTTCTTCTCGCCGTCATTGTGAATAAATATCACCAGCTCATTCCAGCAAACAGCGCGGCAGCTTAAAAGTGGTGGTGGGGCTGACAGCACAAACCTAACTGCACGCAATAAAACGTCCGGCGACTTCCCGTAAGCCATGGCGTAAGCGAACGGCGTTTTGATTAGGCAGACTCGGGCGGCCGGGCGTTGGTGCCGTCGAAAGCGTGCTGGGGCGCCGCAGATCTCTTTTGATTGCCTGGGAAGCATTTCAACGGAGGCTGCAATGTAAAAGAGGGGGCGGGGGCGTTGGTCTTAGGCCGATGCCGAGCCCGATAGCCAACGCGTTCTCGGCCAGCTCGGACGAAACGAGAGCGAGCGTTGCGGTGCCATCGGCGAAGGGAAAAGCAAGCAGACAGACAAGCGAGCGGCGCGCGTTACGCCAGACTCAGCAGCCCGGCGACGAGGCCCTTGCGCCCTTGACCGCGAACGCGCCGCCGTGCGCGCGTCCGCCCGACGCCTTTCTGGAAAGCGCGAAACGGTTGGGAGCGCACTCGGCAGCAATACCGTGCAGCGCAACGCAGCAACTTGTCGCCGCAATACCTTGTCGCCGTCGTTGGCGATGTTGATGAGGAAACCACTTTATTGATCCCATAGGTTCGTGACGCCTGGTCTGGTCGCTGCCCTCAGTCCAGAACATTGTCGCCTTCCCCGATTGTCCTCGCCCGATATATCAGCCAAAGCTGTTCCCCCGGGGTCCAGCTGGTCAGGATGCCCCCCCCCCCCCCCCCTACCCCCCAGTTCGCGTAGGTCGGGTTGGAGATGGGTAGTTGTGCGCCCTGCAGGTGTGGGCGCTTCCACTAGGAATGATATACTGTAGGTATGAGACTGTTACAGTCCGGGCATGCGTCGGAGTGTTTGGTGCGGAAAGAGACCATCGCCGAACATCTACGTTGTGTAAAGGAGGCCACATCACGCAGTGTGTCGCGAACACGGCAGTTTGTAGCTACGCCGAGTTCCGATTGCTTGTGCCCAGAGAGCACGTAGTTCTCACTTAGGCGGGATCGGCACTCGCCCGTTCCTCAAAAAAAAAAAACGACCTAAATAATTAACATGGGGATGCTTACTCGCTCGTTTATGCTTTTTTACTGCGGGGGAAGTACATTCTCAGAGTGCGTGCTTTCGTCAGCGATGGGCATCCTCACGAGGGCGAACCCTCATGAGGGCGTCCTCAGCCTCACCTCATGAGAATTTCACTCGGTGAGGGTGAGGAAGGATGGACGGATGACAATACGTGAGGACGAGGGTGAGGGAGGGAAGACATGATGAGGTGAGGGTGAGGGAGGGCAGAATTCACTGTTTGAGGGCGAGGGTGGTGGCACAAACCGTACTCCGGGCTAGCGCTTTTGTCTGTGCTGCCCGTTAGGAACTCCCGTTTTAAAGCGCTACTTCTTAGGGTGAAAATTCCCGGGAAAGAAGTAGTTTCCGCACGCTGAAGGTGCAGAGGCGAACATGAAACGCGGGTGCGGCACATCTTCTCCGTCGCAGTGATGTACTACACAACCCAAAAAAGCTCTCTTCTAACTCAAAGACCTTTTTTTTTTTGTAACGTACCCGGTGAAACACCCTTTATAGTGCGCTAAGAAGGGGGCACTGGCCGGGCCGTGCAGGTGGCCGCCAGTCCAACGGGAACCTCGGTACTGCAGTAAACATTTTCATTATCATCTCCGAGTCTGTCAGATGATCAGAGTGTATATTAAAACTGCTAAAAATTATACCTAGTAAGGCTGTTGAATTCCCAAGTTGTATGCCTTCTTTGCCTGAATGAAGTCCGATTTCAACTCATTGAGGTTTTGACATATTTGGCTGCAGCGCAAAAATGCTTTTGCAAAATTCCTCTGTCAAATGAAAGCCTGTTGGCGACGTTGGTGTGGAATTTTTTTATTCACGCTGTGAGGAGTTCAGTACAATCATATCTTCCTTCTATATTTTATTTTCTCTGGAACTGCGGTATAGGAAAGCGGTGCCGCAATGTGGTGGACAAAGGGGACCGCTGTAGTCTTACCATGAAAATAAAGCCGCACCTTAACCACTTTGGTCTGAATCTTCGCTCATACTGCCTTGCATTGTACGATGTGCTAAAGAAGAAAATGTTGTACTGCCCTCCAAATAACATAAACATCTCTTGGTTTATTTCTGTCCCTGATAAAACCTGGGACTGCGTAATCGCGCGGCTGATTTTGTGAACCAAGTTTCCAGCAGGCATAGTAGGGAATTGACATTCAGCGTTTCAGTAAGGCGTAGACATGCAAGCAAATAATCACGGGTGGTTTCGCTTGCGGTTAACCATGAATTATCGTGCGGTAGCACTGTTAGTCCTGTTTCGCATTGCTTACCTTGACTTTCTATGCTGTTGCTTGGCTTGAACATGCTTACTTTGGTTGATATGTCATATGATGTAAGTTTGCGTGTTATTGTATCATTTTAGACTTGTACCACGGTAGAGTTGGCCATTGTCTACATTCACTGATACCTGGGAGTCCTGATCTCGCTCCAGGCGCAGAGGTGCAGTGATTAAGCTACGCACCAGTGCTTTGCGATGGCAGGTGCTGCCATCGGTGGGGCGTGTGAGACCTATGTTGTTACTGAGGAATCTCCCGCAACTAATCATTAAATTGAACTGCCACGGTGGGCAGTTTGCTCACAATCCGATGGGCAGCTTGTGCTCACGTCCCAACGTCACGTGACCAAGGTGGTCCACGTGCTGGAAGCAGGTTTCGAATAGACAGACAACCACTTTTCTGCGGATTGGAAGCGTTAGAGCACTAAAATGGCAACCACATGAATCGTTCACTCCATACTCGGGAAGTTAGTGATTACTATTATTCAGCCCAAATGCTGCATTTTAGCGAGCCGGTCGATTTCCAAGTGGCCTCAATAATGTTTTATTTTAAGCGACCGCTTAAGAGCCTCACTGCAGCGGAAAGTCGGCACCGCACCGGGAGAAGACAATAAAGAAATAAAAAAAATTAAAGCTGGGGAAGCGGGATCCGTTCTCGCGGCGGCGCTAGAATATCAGTTCCGCTGGCCGCTGCTTCAGACCACTACGCCGTCGCCGCTGCATTTTTAAGCATGGCATTTATAAGATTGAGAATGTATTCTATCTATATTAACTAAATTATTTACAAAGCTTTTAGGATACGCCACGAAACACATAGCAAAAATACAGCAACCGAGCAGTACACGCGAGGTATATAGACTGAGCGCATCACCATGGAGTGCCACTTCGGTTTCAGTCGGTCGGTTCATACACTTCCTTAATTTGAACAATCAGTTGGAAGAAATCCCAACATCCTGCCTATAATAACTGCCAAGCTCCCGTCTTGTGCTTGCAATGTCGTCGTCTCCGTCACGTAGCCGCGTTCACAAGAGTTATTGTTGGAAGTGTCAGTCTCTCACGCTGTAGTTTGAAAGCGCGGTCTTCATCACCTTGCATCCGTCTGCCATCCATCATCTTCCTCCCGCACGAAATGGCGGGAGATTAGAAGCAGTGAAGTTCAGAAAACCCAATGCAATCGCGATGTCATCGGGTAATGGTAATTAGGCGATCTACAAAGTTTCTTTGTACTGAGTATATTCTGTGCTCAGCACTTATTGTAATTATCGTAGTAAACGCTACTCAGTTATTTTCGAAATACTCTTGGCGTACATTAGTTTTTGTACGCAGAAACAACAACGCACTGAATGATTCTAGAAGTCAATTTTAGCACAGTTGGCATGGCAGCAGCAAACGAGGCAGCATGCTAAGCAATCCTTTTTGCTTTGCTGTCCAGGTTAGTGATTCAAAATCTGCACATTAATACAGGAGTGACGATCACTTTCCAGTGCTGCTGCCCTACCCACTGTGTGTTCAGCGTTACCTTTCTTGCACGGTTATCAAAAGATATGTTGTCTTTTGGCCGTGTTGAAACAAATCCTGGTCCGAATTAAAAGCAAATGCTATCGGAATAGCTAGAAGGCCAGAGGAAGATTAATTCAGCAATGAAGGGCCTGCAGGCGTCTCAAAACATAGCTGAGAATTAACTTTCCGGTTTAACTCAGCGAATTGATGGGACTCAGAAACCGTTGTACGGCCTAAATGTCTTAGCCACGGAGGTAAAAGACATGGAATTAGCAATACCGAAACTTCAGGAGAAGCTTAGTTCAATTAGAAACCAGATAGAAGATTTAGAAATCAGAGGCAGGAGAAATAACCTGGTCAATTACGGAATAAAACAGCTAAGCGAAGAGACTAGCGAGGAACTGGAAAAGGAAGTAATTGATGGTGTTTTTTGTGGAACAAGTTTTAACAGTGAGTGGTGCCGAAGGATGCCACAGGGTGGGTAAAAAGGAAACAAATAATTAAGAGACCAGTCGCTTGGAACCTCCGCTACTTCTGTGAAAAAATTTCAATATTACGATCACGCTATTAACTCAAAGACACCAAAATCAGCTAAAAATCCAAACACCAAAAAAGCTTAAAATCATTAGCTGAAGACTTTTCCAAACGAGCTAGAGAAATACGGAAACAACAGAGGAAAAGCGCTGAAGAACAGAGGGAACAGGGCGTCAAGCTTTAAAGCTAATCTATAATAAAGGAGTAATTACTCACTGGAATCCACCTAAGCGCCGCCATACGGCTACAAAGGAAAGCATACAGCTTTCTCAGAAACTTCGCAGCGAAAGAAAAATTCGCCCTGGCTGGTCCGGGGTTGGCAGATTGACTTCTTCTGTAAAGCGGTGGTCCCGGGTTCGTACCCCGGACCAGGACAAATTTTTCTTTCACTGCGAAGTTTCTGAGAAATCTGTATAGTCTTCCTTTGAAGCCGTGTGGCTGCGCATGGCTGGTCGCTAATGAGTAATTACGCCCTATTACAAACCTACTCCACCTTGGAAAATTCCCCTAAACATCTGACCAAAGCTAACCTATGGTAAGCTAAACGTTAATAGCGTACTGTATGGTTGGGATGAAACAAGAGCTCCTCGCTTTATGCTTAGAAATAAATCAAACTGACTCCGGACTAAGAGATCTCAGACCCTGAAAATACTAAATATTAATTGCAGAAGTGCCCTAAACAAGACAACTGAATTGGAGGCTCTTTTGCTTTTGCATGGCCTTGAAATAGCGGTTTTGACAGAAACTTGACTTAACAATACAGTGTTTGATAGTGAGTTCGCTACCACTGGCTACAGTTCGTACCGAAAGGAGCGTAATGGTAGAGGTAGAGATGTCAGCATTCGGTTTAAATCATCCCTGCGAATTTTACCAATGCCTGATGTACCCAATGTAGAGTGCATTTTTTCCGCAACGTACTATGAAATGTTAGATATATTATTAAAGCAATGCACAGGCTCCCCAACTCTACCTTTGCCGTATTATAGGAACTGAAACAATATTTTTGCACCAATGTTAAACCCGATAATCGTATTATACTGTCAGGATATTTTATTTCCCTGAATTAGACTGGTCAAACATTTCAGCTAAAAAGCATGACCACCGAGGTGAAGCTATGTTGGACATTGCTTTTGCCTTCGACCTATTGCAAACTGTAGAAGAAAATACCATAGTTCAGGGCAATTCTCGATCAATGCTCGTCCTCTTTTTTCTTAGCGGATCAGTTACTGCCAAAACAAATAGCCAGCTAGTAGATGGAATATCGGACCTCAATTCTCATACAGCAGACGCAGTTTTAGATAAGAAATCTAAATATTCATCTAACCTATGGAAACATTTCTCGAGCTTTTCTCGAGATACATTGTAAGAATTTTGGACTCTTGATCACTAATGACTTCACTTGAACTAAGCACATTGATTACATAATGGCTAATGTTAAGCGCAAGTTGTTCTTTCTGAAGAGAGCTTCGAGACTTCCTACGCCTTCTGTCCGACTGCTGGCATACAGAAACGTAATTCTGCCGATACTAGACAATGCATGTGTTATGTGGGACACTTTCACTAAAACTTACACTAATAAGATAGAAATGGTGCCAAGGAAAGCAGCTCGCTTCATTTAAAATAGATTTGGACGTACGTAAGTGACAGAACTGTTAACCAAAGCAGACTTGCCCCCATTAAAGCTAAAAAAACCGTGTGTCGACTAAAACAGTTCTTTCAATTTATTAACGTCCACTATAAGATAGATCTCACGAAAATAATTTCATTTGCATCTAGTTACGCCACTAGACAAGGACATAGCCGCACATTAAGGCCATTTACCGGCCCTAATAACCGTTTTAAGTATTCTTTCTTTCCACGTACAGTAATTGAACGCAATCTCCTAACCAATGACCACGTTTCAAACTCATCTATGTCGACGTTTCTTTCCAGTATTGCTTAAAAATCTGTTGTGTATGCTTATTTTCCAAAGTTTTCAAGCTACGTTTTTAAATTTTTTTCTTGTGTTCATTGCCTGTGTTATTACGTTTTGTTTACTTATCTGTAGCCCACCCTGCTAAAATCCACAGTGGGTATTGCAGTATAAGCAAGATAAATATAGATAACTAGTGCAGAGCACATGTATGCATGCAGTGCATGCCAGAAGTAAAGGCAGAGTGATATTTTAGGGCCCAACTCGTAACTGCTTCGGTTTTGTCTCACGTATTAGCTCCAACAGCTCACACAAACGTACCCTCACACACATAACAGTATAAGCATCTAGCCTCTCGTCCAATAGAGCCTTGAGGGCTTGTCTTGTATGTTTCGAACTCGGTAATATCGCCAGAAGTTGCAGACTAGAAAATATAACTCGAATTTTAAAATGACTGTTACTGATGATGAGGGTGAGGGAGGCCCGACGATGTGAGGGTGAGGGCTAGGGAGTGCCATGGATTCAAAACTGAGGGTGAGGGAGGAAAAGTAAAAATGAAGGCATTTGCCCATCTCTGGCTTTCGTTTGCATTGTTCGTCCACACTTTCTCAACTTCACCGCCTCGTCTGAGAAGCTCATGTGCCGGTTTCTGAAGGACAGTGCAGGCAGCCTGCCCGAGTAAAGGTTTTTTCAACAACTGCTCATCCCCGTTCGCATTCGCCCATCTCGACACCAGTGAAAGGAAATGGCCACTAGAAATGGAAGCACTCAAAGGCTATGTGGCGCGTGATTAACTGTTTTTTATTTTGTTTAAGCGATAGCGTAAGGAGCTCGTTCTGCTGAAAACCAGGCAGGTCCTGTGTCAGTCGGAAAAAAATACCAGGATATAAAAAATCAGAATATAGAAGTAAGTCATTGAAAGAACATAGCCGCCATTAGGGTTCAAACCCAGGCCCACTGCGTGCCAGGTGGGCAATCACATGCCATGAAGGGTTTTTCTTTTTAACATGGTATTTTATATACGTGGTTAGGTATGTACAGAAAGGGCTATATAAATATTATTTACAAAACACTCAGCTAGTGGGTGCGCTGCACATAGCTTGACAGAAGGCAACACGACTATAATGGTGGCAAAGCTATACACCGCATCGAAAGCGGAAACCGGTAGATAGTCGCTTTAATCGCAAATATCCCCGAGTTGGAGCATCGCTCGGCTAAAATGGCTTCTGGGTGAAACAAGAGGTTCAGCGTTGCGGTCTAATAGGCGCTATGAAATAAATATTTTTATATAAAATTTAAAAATTAAATTATATAAAATTTCCACAGGCTAAGAAGGCAGAAATCAGGAAAAACTAGTCATAAGGCTCATAATCAGGTCGATTAGCCCCAAAGTAATCTGTACCGTAGGAATTTAAAACAAAGTTATTCTTCAGCGTCCTTTGCAGCATATCCCAAAACAAAATTGCATCCTTGCAATTAATAAAACAGTGTTCAATGGTTTCAGAAACATCGCAAATACGACAGTTAACAGAGGGCGCAAAAATGTTCTTCCCATGGAGCCGTGTGTTAACAGGTAGGGCTTCGGTGTGCAATTTATAGAAAAACGTTTTGGTGCAAAGAGGAATCAGAATTTTGCACACTCGTTTTAACGCATCATTACCCTTGAGACAAAATTACACAGAACGATACAATGAAGGCGGAAAGAGCATCGTTATCAAATCTCTGGATAGGCTATTATGCGAAGCAGAATGTAAGTATTCATTCGAAAATGGAACCGTCCAAAACATCACAGATGGACAAATTTCCAGCATAAAGCGCAGTAAAGAGGGGCGCTGAGTAAAATTTCAAGAAACCGATAAGTTTGGAAACAGGGAGATGAAATTAAACTGCAAGAATTCTCTAATAAAGAAGAAACAGATAACTAACTGCCTCACATACAAGTGAACTACGGCCAGCCGTCCTTCACAAACAGCCCTGCAAAGATTGACACGTCGCATCAGCTGGAAATTGGATGCCCCAATAAAAGTTGCAGATATTAGATGAAAACGATGGATATAATGTCTAGCGCAGTGCAAGACATGGCGTGCACAATAAATTTTTGTTGCCAGAAAGGTGTTGGAGTCTTGAGCACGACCAAAAATCGAAAGGCGATGTTGTACAAACCTCTGAGCATAACGCTCAACGACTGAAACTCGCTCCATCCAGTAATGTGCGCTTGACTTAAATTCATGAAGTGGAACGCTAAGATATTAGGGGGATGGGGGCGGGGGGCACACACGACCATTCTATTCGGGCATAAAGGAGAGCGGTGTTGAGCCCCATGAACCAAACAACAGGCCCGAACTTTTACAGCGATTCATGTGAGCGCCAGAGGCGATGCTAAATTGATCTATCGTAGATACAGCTTTGTCAGCGCTGTGCTTGTCAATGTAGAAAAAAGCGAGATCGTCAGCTTATGCGAGCACTTTGAGTTCAATACCCAAAAACAGAGACGCCATGGATATTACTGTTATACGAAACACTCAAGCAAAGCGGCTCCAGATATAGGGCAAAAAGAAGCGGGGATTGGCACGGGGTTGGACAAATCACCACTAATAATTAAGCAAGTCGAAGTTTTGTTGTAGCAGAGTTTCACAACTTAAAGGACAGTAGCCCCAAATGGTGACATAGGCCACGAAGGGTCGTTGGTTCGACTGTGTTAGAGGGCAAATATAGTGAACGCGTTGTGGTGTGTATGACTTAGTATAGCGTGTTTGGGATGCGTTCATTTTGGGTAGAAAACAGAGTGAGCGGATGAAAGACAAAGAACAAGGAAACACACAGACGAACGCTGTCTTTCGTCCGGTCGCGCACCAACTAGCCCAGCTTTCCATTCTACTACTTTGGGATGTGTACTGATGTTGTAATACATTTAAAACTAATATAAATATGCTAATTAGGCGACAGAAATTGCGCGTAATGAAAATACGGTATTATGTTGCTTCATTGTACTGAAAATAAATCGCGTGTATGTGTTTGAGTATCCAGTGACGTAGTGTGTCGTGCAGTGTAACGTAGATAATGATCCGTGATTGCTAAACGATGATTGTTATTGTCGAATGGTAATCGGCAATGTGATCGTAATTGATGACCGGGATGTGACTGTGGATTGGTAATTGGTGAGAAATGAAAATAAAAGGAATGAAGAGATGGAAAAAAAAGGACGACGAGGCACTATGGCGTCTTTTAAGGCAAAAGTTAAACGTCCTCCTTTTTTTTCTGGCGGCTGCGCAGCCTCTCTGCGCACGCACCGTAAAATTTTTGAAACATGAAACCAGCAAAGCCGAGAAGCGCGTGCTTCGCGCCGGGCCTCTGCATGTCCTTGTTCCAGTGGTTCCAATGTTTGCGTCGCGATGACAGCGGCAACGTCACCGAAAGAGGGCATGGCCGCTGATGGTTTTTTCGAATCACCGCACTTCTGCGGCAGCACTTCTTGTCGGCGAGTGACCTTGCTAGAGATCGCGAGCTTGCGTGCAGCGCTGGAGGCGGCAGCGCGCAACGCATCCATCAACGACTGATGCCGCCCCGCTGCGGGGTGGCGCACGCTTCGCTGCGGAACGCTGCACGAGCGCCAAGACCTTGCAGGATAGGTGCGAGCAGCGTGTTTGCACACCAGAAGCGATGCGGCGCGATTCTGCATTCTAAGCTTTCCGCCACATGCAGATAATATTCCTCGCGACGGGTCTTACTGATGAGTTTCTAATGAACTCGAAGGCGAAACCTAATCACCGTACACGGGCATGTTAGCTTACCGGGGGTAAGCATATCTACTGAAAAAAAAAAATCGACCCGAAAATGAGCCACGCTTCCTTGACTGATTTTTTCCGTTGGGCTCAAAAAAGCGCATAAAGAGAAATGAAAACTAAAAGCTAACTCTGCCGATATCAAAAAAATTCGATCAAACAATTCAACAACAGAGTCGAACATTCGTCATTTGCTTTTCGCAGCTGTCACCAGAAAATAGCTTTGCAAACAATAAAGTCGTGCGGTTTCGTATGCCATCTAATGTAAAAGCCCATACTGAAAACTGTACCAGGTACTAGTATAAGACAGCAGGAGGGGGCAAATCTTGTAATTTCGATTACTTGTACAGAACTTCCAAAAAACAGTTAGAACAGCCGTTATTATCTGCAAGGGTTGGAGACCGATATCAAGCACTGACTAATGGAACGACAGTAGAAGCCCTAATTTGTGGCGACCATAAATGACCGGAGGCTAATGCAAGCTGGAGCAAGTACCTATGTTTGCCTTGCTTCGCGCTCGGTGAACCCGAACATTGTGTGAAGACTGGGTAAGCGAACAACTATGAGAGGTGGCGAAGCTGTGAGGAATCACGCAGCAAAATGAAGAGTCAGTTGAGCAATGATAACGGGACGCCAGTCACGTTATTATTGCTTGTGTCAATGCACCATTCTGAGCAACGAGCAACATTGGCTTAGGGCGTCTTCCGCTTGAAAGGGTGTTGAGCATAGCATCTTTGAGAAAAGCAAAGGCAGCAGCCACGAGGTGGTACTCGCGGCCACAACTAAAACCTAATAGACCTCCTCTTACCGGCTCCGCGGTTAGACTCATATCAAAGTTACAGGTCACTAATGACATTGCTAATCTGGAACGTAGAATTATCGAATCGCTGCTGGTAGCCATAGTCAAGCCTTTGCTGAGCAGTGTAATTATCATATAGTAAATGGGCGGTAATTCAGTCAACTCCTTCGCACACTTTCTTGAAATTTATCAATTTGGAATATCCAGCGTTTCTGGTCGAGTCCATTTTCGCAACCTTCACCAGGTTTAAGAGAGCCACAGCGGCGGCTGGGTTGCACGGATCAGCCAGCCGGTCCTCGTAGTGCTCGCAATTATATATACGCGTTCCTAGGGCCGACTCTGACGCTCGCCCGCTGGGCGCTTCGTTCGCGCGCAGTGCCTCCCTCACCTGTGGTTCTACGCGGCCGACCTGCAGCTGCTGGTGGGTTTCACGCCGGCAGTGGTCCTTCTCGTCAGGTGAGCGAGCGAAAGCCTTTCAGTTTAAAATCCAACTAGGCGGAAGCGTGCTCGTTGCCCTACACCCGCCACGAGTCGCAATTTCAAGCCTAGTGCGAGCGAAAGTGAAAGCAGTGCAACGAACCAAGCGCTATGATAGCAGTCTGTGGATTTTAAGGAAATTATTTGGTGGTCAAAATAAATATGCAATAACTGCAGCTGCCGAGTGGGTCGAACATGCTTTTTTTTCAGCATGCTTAACTCGAAGGAAATTTTCTGTGATTCTGCAGTGTGTGCTGCGAGCGCGAAGCAATCACTTCTAGCGGTTGTTTCAGATTATTCGATACAGTTTTTTTTCTTTTAAAAGCCGTAGAAGATCCGTGGATACGGTCTGTGCTGGCGGCGGATTTTACGGCAAGCCAAACATTATTTAAGTTATAGACTGTAATTAAAAGACAAATTAACCAACTTTTTAACTTCTGGATTCAGGGCAAATAATATTTGGCTTAAATAGAAGCCTTCAAGATCGCAAGTGAGCCCACTTTTTAAAATTTGCGAACGTCCACCTTGCCGCGCAATGCAGACACACACACCGCACCGAAGAAAATTGCAAGGATTTTAAGAATAAAAGTTGGGTCGAATAATTTGAAACCCCTGGCATATGTATGCTACAAGCCAACAACGCAGATCTGGAAGCTACAGATCGCACTTGCGGCTTCAACTGCGGATCCACAGAAACTGTCCACAGCTATCTTGGGACAAGTGTGTACAACCTGACTGGAGATATGGGTGCGTTCGCGTGTTGCAGGTGGCCCAAGGCGGGTTTGGCGCTGACGCTGGCCATGGTCCTGGCATGCAGCGTGTACATCGCTCTGCAGACACTCTATAGCGACCTCTACCCGGTCACCATCTACTTCGCCGAAGACGTCATGTACGTGCACGCACTCCGAGACTCGGTGCACGCGAGGCCCTCTGGCGCCATCCCTGCAGCCGGTCGCACGATTTAGCAATACTTGCTGCACGGCTAGCTGGTGCTGATATGCGAGACATGCAGTGGAGGCAGATGGCAGCAAAGTGCGCCTTCCTTCTCGCTCTCTCCGTTGCGCCTGCCTTTTATTGTGTGCATTCTGCAAAACAACGCAAATGGCGGGGTGCAGAGACGGAGAAGTAACGGCGTAGTCGTGGACGGGTAGTGACTGCAAAGTCGTGACGTCGCTGTTCATTTCTACGCTTGACTTTCTTGTCCTTGAGCCATGTTGTTCGTTTGTTATCCGCCTCAACTACCGGTCATGTAAGCAGCAGGGGAAGACAGGCTGCCTGTGTCTCTAAAATTCGTCTGCCTGTGGAAATCACAGCTGCTGTCGTCAGACCAGGAGCCCAATTCTCGAAAGTGTTCGCACGAAATAATGAACCGTAGCTTCCTAGCAGTAAGTGTTCTCGGCACGATAACCAAGCCACCTTAAACCAAGGACTCTTCTCGTGTGCTAGCAGCGCCATGAAGAATGCGGCCCCTGACATTCTGGAGCAAGCAGTTCTTTACGCAACACTGCCAAGCTTCAGAGAGACTGAACACAGTTGTCTATATCTAATATTGCGTAATGGCTGCGCTATCATACATGGTGTTTGTTTGCATGCTCACATTATCTTCTTGTCCATACGCAGTTCGGTCAATTATGTTGTGCCTTCTCATACGACTGAGAATTTGCCTGAAGGACGAGAAATTCGAATGTGACTCGTGTTGCAATTCCTCTTTCCAGAGCTATAAGTGCTAACGTCTCCATAACGACAATGAGTGGGCAGTCTAATACTCCTTTGTTTTCGTTTAATTGAATTCAACGTCATCAAAACTATTTATCCCTGTTATCGTAATATTTTCATTTCTGACGTTGAACGAGAAGTGTGCTTTGCAGCTCCCCCATGAACGATTCACAGCAGGACCACCGACGTTCTTCTCGACCAGACGAACCTGTGTTGCAGACGTTGCGTGTATCTCGCCCACACACTTGTCGTAACTGGTTAAAAGCGTACGTTAACACTTCGTTGCAATCTGAACGAAGATTTAACGCATTAAAATTTGCCAACAGAATGCGTAGAAAAGTGCACGTAACGTGATTCGATGTTTAACATCGTCGCAGTTGCGTGTATTATCATCGCATTTTCTTCTTTTTTTTTTCACTCAATTGCGCCAGTTGGCATCTGTTTGTCCGCTCAGCTCTGCCTTCAAAGGGCATCTGACAAATGTGTATAAAAACAAGGTGCTTACGCCGGCTCGTGGCTCTCCTTCGTTCGGCTCTACATCCCGTTAGCTCGCCTTAACGTTTCGCGCTCTGATCCTGACAAGTGGCCGGTGTTAGGACTCGACTTCCACCCCACCGGTGGCCACCAGTTGTTACGACTCGCCATGCTAGAATGGGGCGTGTTTCACAAAGCATTTGCTCCAGTAACACTGCCGCTGTGCCGACTGAGGAAGGAACGTGGGCCGGAGACGGGGAGTAGTAAAAACAACGGAAAACTTTATTCACATATTTCCAACATTGAAATGTTACAGTCGAAGAAAAAAAAATTGAAAGCTGAGGAGATTGAGTAGAGATTCGCTGCTCGATAAACGTGCCGAGCGCTTTAAATGGCCCCTCCCGTCGTCTTCCCGCCTTTATTGTACAATCACAGGGACTTTGTCCTTAGCGCTGCCTTTGGGGGGAGTCAATTAACGACGCTCAATCATGGTTTTTCCAGCTTGCCGAAGCTTGGTACTTGTTCACGGCGCCCCTCTCCCCGTCGTTTTACTCCGCTGAGTCACTGGGATAAATGTCCCGAAAATGTCCTTTCCACAGGTCACCTCTTCACCGACAAGTTGGCGCGCAGTTAGCCAAAAAGCAGTTGGCTTTTTGTTAATCAGGAGCCGATGGCTCTACAGGAAGCTGGCCAGGGTGACTCCCTGCCTTGGTCCAGAGAGAGAGAGAAAACTATTTTTACAAAGGAATTAAGGGCACGCCCCTGGGTCCCCGCACGACCGCACTGCATGAAAGTGTTTATGTGCCTAAGGTCCATAAAACTGGCATCCCGGCCTGTGGCGATGGTCTGCACGGCCGGCTCCTCCGAGCGCAGCAGGGTCTCGCAGTCCTCCCTGGCCTTGAGGTTCTCTAGGCCCCGCGGGGGAGGGTCCGCCGGGCATGGCTGTAGAGGATGTGGAGGGAAGAGGGGAAGGGTTCTGGGTATAGGGCGCAGGCAGCAGTAGGGAAGGAGGGATGATAGCAAGCTAGGGTAAAGGGTGAGGGGGATGAGAACACCAGCAACGGCGGAACCCGCGGCGCCGACGCAAGAGCGAAGTGCGAATGAGTGACAGCAACTCGTCTCTGTGCGTGGCGGCAGGAGTTGACCGACGCCTCCCTGGCGGTGGTACGTACATTGTCGTAAGGTCGTTTCTGCTGCACTGGGTGCTGCCTAATGGAAACCACCTAAGTCGGGAACACATATGGTCTCAGTTACGCCGCAGCGGAGGCGCGTGGAAAAATGGAGTCAGCAAGTCTCGATGTTTCCGCGCGTTGTGGCGGGTGCCGCTTTTGTTGCCCCGGTGGTCGCATGCATGGAAGCGTGTACTCGGAGACACCCTATTGCAGCAGAACCTTGCTCTCTCCTGTAGGTAACACACAGGAGGGAGGTGGAGTCACACCACCGGCAAGCGATCTGCGCGTACTTAATACAACGCTCCGAGGCACTTTTTTCCTCCTTCAAGCAACAAAGAACTCTTTCTTGGCAGTCACGGGGATTAGTGATTAAATGCGGCAAGATTCCCAAACTGCAACACATTCTCCATCATTGGCTTACCGCTGATGATTGCCATAATCACACCTGTGCCAGTAGTGCTATTTGCGTAAGCAGTAGGCGAGGAAAACAATTCTGACGTCCCTGAAGTTCATGCGAATTCATGCGAGAAACGCTGTGCGTTATACTTCATCGTCTAAGAATCATATTCATTGTGCGACTGCAGCCGATGTAAAATGTTTCTCCACCAGAGGGCCTCGGTCGCGGTGCCGTGATGTCTGGATGCCCGTTTACAGGCGCGCAGCGAACAGCAATGTTCCCCTTGCCTCCTCCGCGCAGGAAATCCCGCCGCACGCATACGGAAGTGTTCAAGCGGCCCTTCTCGCACGCGGGCGCCTTCTCACTAGGCCTGCTGCTGGCCTACATGCTCCGCTCGAGAACCCCCCGGGAGGACGGCGCCGCCAAAGGGTCCGGCCACCGGTGCGGCCGCGGGGCGTGGCGCGCCGCCGGCTGGGCCGCGGCCTCGGGCTGCGGTCTCGCCGTGCTCCTGGGCGTCGAGCAGTGGCACAAGGGCCTGCTGCCCGGTCCCGCCGTGGCGGCCCTATACGCCTCGCTCCACAAGACGGCCTGGGGGCTGCTTGTCGCCTGGGTCGCCTACGTTGTCTGCACCGACCGAAAAGGTACGGCACGCCGAGGTTCACGCTCGCGGTTCACGCTTTCCGCACTGAAAGCATGCGCGCAGGTGGTTTTCGCCGCTCATGCTCTCCTAGATATTGCCACACGGCTAACCGCTGTACTGGTGCCAGTTGAGAGCTTAGCCGGTACAGTGCGAGATTCTTATAATCTTCGGTTCGTATTCGCATATTTGCATAGTCGGGTCGATGAGCTCTGCTGCTTTCGCCGGATACTTACTCGCGATAAAGCGCCCACGAGAGCGACGAGTGTTTGGAGAATGATGGCGATGTCACTTCGCATATATTTCGTCGTATGCCCGAACGGTGCCCGAAACCGCTGCGCCTGCTGTGCCCCACGCAAAACCACTGGCGGTGCCGAACGATGCAGCAAACAGACACATAGAATTACGGCACATTTGTGTCACGAGCGGCATTATCACGGTGCGGAATGTGAATGAAAAGTAAAATGGCAATGAATAAGGACAGGCATGAAGAAAGCTGGGCGTGTTGCTGGTGATTCGTGCTCACGCAGCTCATGTCTCTCTGCCTCTTGTCTGTTTTTTTTTTTGCGCTGCGCGAACATGACGGACAGTGTGCAGCAGCAAAACACATTATCCACTGTTAGCCATATGTAAATGATGTTCTGCTGGTTGTCAGGAGCAGCTCCCCTTCGCACCACAATTTGTACCGCGCGAAGCAACACCTTGCCTCTTAATACTTTAGCCGGCCGCAGTAGAATGTTGCTGATTCAGTCTCGATCGTGGCGGCCGAGTTTCGATGGGGGCGAAATGTAAAAACGCTCCTATACTGATATTTTGGCGTATGTTTAATCCGACCCCATGCCCCTTATTACGAGTGTTCGACAGCTGCCTCTTTCGCTTTAGTACTTCCATTAACTCTTCTAACTCCATTCCATTCACTCCATTAATTATTCACCTTCATACTTCGGTTATACTTCACTTGTCGTTTGTGGCCTTCTTAGTTTCGAAGCAGAACGTTACACTAAGTGCCAAAGGCAAATGCATCATGTCCGAAGTGGTTAAAATATTTACGCATGGAAGAATAAAAACTCAAGCTTAATTGCTCGTGGTCGCCTGCCGCGGCAGGAATCATTCTAATGCAGGCTAATCTAATTATTTACTCATGATCATTTAAACAACATTTATGGCATTGGAGATGCGCGGAAATTTCGTAAACCATCAAAATAAGCCATCAACTTTAATTCTTTTCGTACCTTTCGCGGCGGATTTCATGCGAACGTGTTCTCCACGCTGTGAAGACAGCGCATGAAATCTTAGATGTCTGCGCAATAAATGCCTGTTTCAAACTTAATTATGTCCCCGCAAACGCTCCTACTGGTCGTTGGCATAAAGCGCCCATTTTCATTAAAACGAAATGGGTTCAAAATAAAGGAACCTGCGCAAAAAGAGCGCCATATGTTTTTTTTTCAACTCCAACTTTTTAATAGCAACTTTTTTTACCTCCTGCAGCTTAAATGTTCATTAAAAATCTTGAGCAATAATTAAAATAGTACTAGGTAAACTTATCCGTGTTCGCCTAAAATTCGGGGCAATGCGTGGGCAATGCGTGCGCAATACTTGAAAACATATAGGCGATCGCCTACAATACTGTTTCCCACCCGTAACACGCATTTTCTTCTTAACCCTCGACTCATGTTACCTGAGACATTCTGTATATCCCCCGTATAACACATATTATATATCACGCCATATGTTCTCTTGCATGTGCAATAAAAGGCCGTGAAGTAGCTGACGCATATGACGCCTACAAGGGGCAGGGTTTCAATAATGATAACAGTAATAATTGTTTTGAGGGAAAGGAAATGGCGCAGTATCTGTCTTATATATCGTTGGACACCTGCACCGCGCCGTAAGGGAAGGGGCAAAGGAAGGAGTGAAAGAAGAAAGGAAGAAAGAGGGGCCGTAGTGGTTGTCTTTACCGAACGTCCGCCTAATTGAACATATTGAACTAATCTTCGAGCGTTACCTCTACTGGTCGCGTTTAGAGCCTCCGAGTTTGCTGATTCCACGGATAGAATGCAATATGGCAGCCTTCAAGTGGTTGCCATGGTAACCGAGGTATGTTGTTGCATAATGGTGTAAAATAACACGCGGCAGTGTGATCACAACTCAAAACTCAACTATGTCGATCCGGTATATATATCCCCTTCTGGAAGGCCTCAAAGTCGGGCCAAATAGTCCCGACATTCGTGCAAAATTTGTGGGCCAACCGTTTGCCGCAGAATGTTCCGAATGGTATCATGGGATTTAGCGTCCTGTGCAGCATAAACTTAATAGTTTGTTTAGATCCTAGCGCGCTGCAGAGAAACTGCCTTTAGCCTTCTCACCCAGGACAAACTTCGTAATTTTGCTCCAAATATAGTCTATGACTGCTCCTACTACCCACCGGTGAAAATGGGTACAAGCCACCCCCGGCCCGGCGCCCGGCTTCTTCAGGGGGGTGTGCTTGGAGGAGGCTCCGAAAAACCCGCTGCGCCCCTTCGGGGGCAAACCCAGTTTCGAACAACACAGCCTGCAAAGGTGGTTTCTGTTTCACTTCCAAGTGAAGAGTTCGACTCAAGGCTCGTACGCTCTAATCAGCGTCAAGTTCAACACTAAGGCTACTACTACTACTACTTCTACTACTACCACTACTACTACTATACTACTACTACTACATCTGGCCACTGCAGGGAAATTCACTTTTGGGGGCATTTAACAGTGGCGCAAAACACGGGGCGCCTAATCGCTTCGCTTCTAGATAGACTAAACCTTACCGCCACGTTTCTGCATGCAGCCGCGCCGTGATTCTTTCAAAGCTTCAGTCGTAACGCACGCACACACGACGCAGGCATCCCTTCGCGGTTCCTGTCTTGGGGCCCGTTCGTGGCACTGAGCCGGCTATCGTTCAGCGCCTACTTGCTGCACATCCTCGTACTGTTCGTGCGCTTCGGAAGCATCCGGGAGCGCCTCTACAGCAGCCACTTCATACAGGTCAGTGTCCCCTTGCCTAGCTTCTCGCCGCCGCATCCTTTGCGCACTCCTACTGCCCGGTCGCTGCGGGCGACCCTTCCTGGGCCATTTGCTCTTCTTCTCAGCTCCACCGTGCTTTGAGCCCGTGTTCACGATGCGTGTATTGGGCACAAAGAAATACGCGAACAAAGCGGGGCCACAATTTTTCGGATAGTTCCGTGGGTAAGTCATGGTACGCGAGCAACAGAGATCCTCCAAAACCGCTCGGTGCGCGAGACAGCGACTTGACAGCGTCGTGAGCAATTGCGAAATACCTGCAGTCTTGCTGGGATTTATGATTTGTGTCACAGTGCCGACCTAATACGTTCTCAAAGCAGAAGCGCTATTTCAGTGCACGGCGGAAGAAAGATGAAAGCACAGATGCTGACGAACATTCTGAGAGTATTGTCGACAGGCCTTCTGAAGGCTTATAAACTGCTTCTTTCATGCATTCAGAAGTCAACAAGCTCTTAATTATTATCCATGCTTTCTTACTTCCTGTTTCATGTATGCGCTTACCCTGCTAGGAGTGCGGCTCGCTAGATTATTATAATGCAGTTCCCAGGACAATTTTTTAGAGCATCTCGCTCTGGAATTCTGCCGTTCTCAGCGGCAGTTTCATGAAAGTGATGCTCTTCTTATCTCAGCGTTCGAAACACTGAAAACGAAGATAAGATATGGCGACAAGATTCATGCGATGTAAAATGTATTTGAAAAAGACATGGCGCTACAAGCACACCCAAAAAAAGACGAGAAGACGAAAGACAGGCGCCATGTCCCCGTATTTTTCTGCGTGTACTTGTAGCGCCATCCCTTTTTTTAAAACGCAAAGCCAATTAGCCCGCCAACAGACGTTACTGAAGAAAATGTTTGACAAAATTTTGCGACAAACGGAAACAATCAGTTACTGCCAAATGTATACATATACAGCTTAGAGAGTTTGTCTGGCATTTGCTTGTATTACATTCGACAGCACGCATTTCAGTTAGCGAGGAAAATAGTCGAGGCACAAAAGTCTAGGAGCTTAAACGGAAGTTCTTTGCCGTTTGTAAATAGATTTTTTGCGTATTGTACTCTGAGGCTTTGATGTTTTGTTGGTTTTATTCCTTCTTACACATACAGAAAAAAGCGGAGCAGTGCCTAAAGGCCTCGTGCCTGACAAAGCCTCTGCACCGCAGATATTTTCTGGGGCATTATGATGAAATTAAAATGTATACAAAAAGCTTTAAAATGTAGTAGTTTCATTTAACACATATATCTCCAAAATTGAATACTCCGCGCAAGCCCATGCTCCGCAGCATAGTCCGCGTGCTTCGGCGCAAGCAGCGACGAGAATGTACGCCAGGCGAGAATTTCTCTAGTGTTCTTTGGTGCAAAAATGCGCCCTTGATAACGGGAGGTGATTCCCCCACAACGCAGATGTGCGAGTTCATCGTGGTGACGGTGCTGTCCTACAGCGGCGCCTACGTGTTCCACCTGCTCTTCGAAGCACCCAGCACGCAGTTCCTGACCATGGCGACCTCGGCCGTGGCGGGAAGACTGCTGCTGGCCGAAGAAGCGCCCGCTCGGCGACTCACCACCAGCAACCAGGTCGTCCACATAGCGGTCAACGAAAAGCCGCCCAAGGAGGCCAACGGATCCGAAGGAGTGCACGGCCAAGGGCCGAGGTCCACTCACCTCTAGAGACTTCCCCGCTGCGTGAACTCGGCAGACCGCCAGCTGCGTGTGCAGTCGCACGGAAGTCTGCGCCACTACGCCGAAGACTGGGTAGATGACAGCCGTTTCCTCTAGCCTCCAACTCGTGCCCGGCGCAGAACTTTACGTATACGTGAAGGGGATGCTACGAGGCCGACGTCGAAGCACCGACGCTAGCTCTCCATGGCAACAGCCCATACAAACAAGTGCCAGGAAAGTGCACATGAACACTCGGCACCCCAATTTCGGCGGGAGGCAATGTTTCCACGAATGGTGTTCTGAACAGGCGCATAGCACATACCAGAGATAGTTTGGTGACAGCGGTTCTAAGTGCTCAGCAAAAAACAACGCAACCTTGTTGAACATATACCTCTCTGCTGTAGCATACGCAAGCTTAAGGATATGCTTTAGTAAGTCATCGGTTGCTGCCGACTGACACGAGGCACTTCAGTCCGTATGTGGCGTACTAAAGCTCTAATAAGAGCAACGATAGGTCTTTCAACTTTGTGGTGTCTACGCCAAGCACGAGCGAAGTGCTCGGAATGAAAATTGAGATTAATCCTTCTTTCAAACGAGTTGGCCGTATTTGAAAAGTTTACAACTGGGCACAGTCTTTATTGTCCTCGGTAGACTAGCAACCTGAATACATGTCTCGGGGACACGGCACTGCAAGCAGCGAAAGACGGCGCAAATCGCCCGGAAATCAGAGTCGTTTGCGCACCACATGCAAGCGAAGCCAATAAGATCGTTTGTAACGCGACTCTGGAACTCGCGGTTCGCCTCTTGCAGGGCACATGGCTCACGGCTCGTCGGCGTTCCCGCTGCTTGGCTTTGCGCGCGGCGTCTCGTTAGCGAGAGGCTTGCGAGATGTTTCGGTCGAGGATGTCAAGGCCCCGCTATAGCTGGCGATGCGCTGAGTTCCCTGCTTGCGAACGGCACCGTGAAAGCGAGTTCTAAAGTTCGAAAACGAAGCACTCGGGAAAGCGAGTTCCGGATGGTACAGTCTGCGCAAGGCGCCGAGATATGGAGAGCCTAAGTGAAGTATTGCTTTGCTCGTTACAACTTATTTGGTACTTATTCCAGTTTGACTTGCTTAAAAACAGCTCCTTATTCTGCACAACGATGCGTGAGCTTAACGTCTAATAACGCATTCAATGAGACCGTTTGGTTATTGATCACCTTTCATTTGTGCGCTCTTTTTACACACGAAGACACGCATCCATTCTTTGTGTGTCAGTGTGTGAACATAGCGCAGAGAAGAGCTCAACGTTCTTCCTTTACACCATAGTGCGCCACCCCCATTCCCCCCCCCCCCCCCCCCTACAAAAAAAAAATCAGTGGCCGTCGCGTAGTGGTTAAGACATCGGATTCTCCATCGCGGGGTCGCTGGTTCGATCGCCTTCCATGTCACCACGCTGTCTTTCAAGTTATCGAAGCGTTTTAGAGATGTGTATGCCACAGATTTTCGCGCCATCCAGGCAGAGAGCACATGAGTGCGTAAACAATGACAGAAGTAGCGGAGATTACACTGAATCAGCATGGTTCGCGGTTGCCGAGCGCAAACACGCAGGGGCATTTTTTCGAAGACCTGTTTATGTAACAACCTGATTGACATTGTTGAATTAACGAATTACTACTACTAGAGATGTGCATAAAGCGGCAATTAGAAAGTTAGCGTCAAAAGAAACTACGAATAACAACGGCACTTGAACTGCGTGCTTAGTACTAGGCGCGCAAAATTCGAAATAGCTCTGGCAGGATTACCTGCATTAAACATTCCGCCTTTGGCAGTGAATCCCTATTGGAAGTTACACATGGCGCGCGCCCTATTTGCTCACGCAGTTGGTTCAAGATTAGGGCCCATGAAACGGTTTTGAAAGTGGCTATAAAATACGAGCTTTCTGTAGAATAAAGCCTATCGAGAGTTCATGCCGTGCACAAGTCCTCAAAAGCGAGCGGATAACGCACACGTAATTATTAAATGTTCCAATTCCCGCGGCTTACAGCAACGTCTGCTGCCTGTTTCTCGCCCGAATTCTGCTTTACGACGCCGTGAAGCTCGCGTGACGTCAGGGAAGAGGGGTTGTTATTCGCTCGCCACTAAACGTCACAGCCTTTATAATCGCGAGAAAAACCACAACGACGTTGGTAGCAGAACCAGGTACGCGGGAGCACGGACTGACTTGAGGCGACGGCGCGGGGAAGCGAGCGCGCCAACAGGAACTAAACAACCGAGGCGGGTGACGCATCTGTGGTCGAGCGCAGTCTCGGGCTGTAACCATTGTGACATCGCTACTTAGATTACCCTAGCTCTCCCAGTGTCACACTGCCATCGTCGTCCCGTCCGCATGCACCAGTAGACAACAAAAATTGACAACCATGGCATATGCATATGAACAAATCAGCCTGCCCAGGCACGTCCACCCTACGTCCACTCTGTACTGTGCGATGTCAATGCACGTTAAAGAACTACGGTGGTCGAAATTTCCGGAGTCCTTCACTACGGCGCCCCTCATAGCCTGAATCGCCTTGCGACGTCAAACTCCCGTAAACCATAAACCTACGGCCCCTCAGTAGACCCTGGGATTCCCCTTTGGTGAACACCAATTTGGACAACCGGCTTAGAATCGGGGGCTCTACCCACGACCATGATGCAGAGGTCATTTGCCCTCAGCCACGAATCCACCCAATCATTCATAGTGTCAGTTCAGCGTCAGCAGCAACCGTGTTCAGTGGCAGTCATGTGTGGTGTCATCGTCGTGCTAATCATTTTACGAACCGGTTAGCGCTGATCACTCGTCGTACTGTGAGGGTAAGCGGCTGTAATTTTTTTTTCTGGCTCGCTCCGATGTATGAGATGAAAGAGAAAAAGAAAAGGGCCGTTTTTGTCGCCCATATCTTTGGTGCTACGTAAGCTAGATCGAAAATGTTTGCGGGGAGGATGATGGGTGATACAGTATCTATCAGTCTTTCGCTTTTCTTACTGCCGATGCGAGATGTTTCAGGGGTCATTTAAACCGCAGCCGTTATCAGCGCGCCCGAGTGTTGCGGGTTCTCTGGGGTTTCACGCACTTCCTGTAGAACATAAATACAAATAAGCGTTCAGAATCCACCTATATTTACTATGACTTCGTTTCTTGCGGTTTTTTATCTTTGGCGCTCCATGAAATTTCGAAATAAAACATTTCTCGTACCTTAAGCGTTTTAAATGTTAAATAATTTGAACTGATTCGTTTACAGTAAATTACGATATGATCCCGTTTACTCGAAGAGACCGCCATTGATAATACTTTTTTGTTCCCGCATCGTGTATACCAGGTTTAAATTCTTGACGCGCGTAGCGCGGGACACCGTGAACATAGATGATGACTAACCTATACTGCCATCCGCGCAAAATGACCGCAAGCTGGGCCAGCAGGGTGGGCATTGCGCTATCTGGGCTGCAAAAGTGCTCCACAAGTAGCGTTAGAGGCTTAACGCGGATTGTGTGGCTGCCGATCGAACAGCATGCGCCAACCGATTGGACGCTGATTCAGTTTTCGCTTCCTTCGTATACTGCTACTAAGTATTTGCTGATATCGCACCTGCACCGTAATACGGCACGGTACTAAACGAAATGAGCAGTCTTAGTGAATGGTGCCTTCTTAACTGCATAAATTGTCATCCTTAGTATTGCGCGCGTATAGCATTGTTTTAGTGCTTACCACTTCTAGCCGCAATCACGGATTTCGCTGATAGCAGTCCGAAGCCCGGGCCGGGCGGTCTAAAACCTCTCTCGGTTTTGATAAAGGGAAAGACGCATGGCTAGTTCAGTCTGTTGGTGGACACCTCAAGCGCACCACGAACGCCGAATAAAAAAACCCTGGTAATTGTTTTTAGTCATCGTTCGTCCTGCGCTTGAGCTGTCCACCAGCAGACTGAACTAGCTATGCACCTTTCCTTTCATCAAAACCGATAGAGGTTTTGCATCATGAATAAGATTAGACTGGGAATAAGACTCTCTTTGCTTCATGCAAGCCGTCCCTGCTCTCTGTCTCTCCGTGAGGTAAAGCGCGAAGGAGAGGGTGGTGGTGGTGGTAAAAAAACTTTTAACGCTCAGAGAGTTTGGGGGTAAGAAGACCCCGCTACAAGGTGGGTATCCTTAGACCGGGACACCACACGACGAGGCCCTGTCTCGCGCCCGCTTTGCCAGAGCCCTTTGGGACTCGAGTGTGGAGCAGTTGAGGAGGGCAGTCTCTCATGCCTCTAGGTAAAGGTAGGGGGAAGGTGAGGATTCTGATTACATGTTCACACCATGTGAAACATATCGCAGATCTCTCCACAGTGTGGGCAATTAAAGCCCATCTATGTTGGGATCAAAGTGTTTGACTACGTCAGGAGCCGCAGAGTTCGCTCCTCCGCCTTACTCAGCCCCTTGGCAGGGGCCGGCTATAGGCGGTGGCTGTCGCAGTAATGGATTGAGATTTGGCGGAACCGCAGAAGTGGTTGATGAGCTTCTGAGCCAGGAGACCTAGGATGAAGAGTCCGGTGTGTACGCGCTCAGGCGGCTGCATCAGCGTCCTCATTGCCTCGTAGGCCCTGGTGGCCAGGAACCCAGATTATGTTTGTCTCACCCGTGTAAGAATTTGGGAGGCAAGAGGTGATAATTCCCCTGCAAGATAATGTTCACAGACCCAGCGAGAGTCTGTGATAACCGTTCTCGATTTTGGATCCGCGGTAGCGAGAGCTATTACAACTTCCTCCGCGGGCATTGAATATGGGGCCCGAAGAAGGAATGCCCATCGACTTTCATTCCCCGGTGGACTACGGCAGCCGTGTAGAATCCTGCGGGCGACGGCAATGTGATTTCCACGTATTAGACGCCTAGATTAGATTCTTACTGCCTCTCAAGCCCGTGAGCCTCCGTTTGTCGTCTGCCTTCATGTGACTTCGTGACCATGTTATTTACCAACGCCGCGTAGCGCGTCTTAGCCTATGAGAAGGCGGAGCGGACTCGTAGAACTCCGGTGCACTTTGCGTCGCTTATAAAAGTATAGCAGGAATAAGCAGTTCTAGGCAACTACTTCGCATTTGATTAACTACACAAATCGGCTGTACTTTTTTGCCCTGAGCACCACCAAACACACCGTGATCTAACGCACGCCTGAGTTTTCCGGTTTCGTACATCCTGATGCCGCCCGACATATTTTTCCAACCACTGCCATTTTCTCGAAAGAGGTCGCTGCGGTAGGTGCTGTCTCAGCATGCCGATAGTGCGTGAACGAACGTCACCCCATGTGAAAGCAAACTACGGCATTCCCACTGGAGGGCAATCATATCGTTCAGAACAACCACCACCGCGAAGTTTCATGAAATCCTACTAAGAGATGTTAACCGCCACGATGGCATCCGCGGGTTTGAATCGCATTTATGACGGTTTTAATTGCGTAGGCGGCGCCCCTGATGAACTGTGCATTTGATACCTGACTCGAGAGCGAGGCGTGTGCTGAATATCACACATACAAGATATGTTTTTAACGTGTTTCATGTTTCTACTACGTAGGGTATTTGACTTTTATCGCTAATTAGTAATCGAATCATGTGCTTTTGAGACTTCTTTAAAATCTTGTGCAACTGATTGACCTGGAACCTTTGAATTCAGTAACACATCAACGTGCGGATGTCTGTGTCGAAGCAACTTTTAAGGAGAACTTTTTCAGAGAAGTTTGCGTTCGAGCTATTATACCCCGAGCTATGCGAATCAGTTTGCGAACCTTGTACATATGACAGCTTAACTGACCAGCGCGCGAAGGAATGCGCATGCTTTCATTTGCTATCCACCTCATCAAAGCATTTTAGTTTTTCATACTGGTGTTATACGCGCTGTATTTCACTAGCCACATCATCTTTTTTTTTCAATTTTGTAATAAACGTTGACCTGCGCTTTTTGAATGACCCCTCGTGTATTCAAGGAATACCACCAAGTGAGATGTCTACCCAACCAACGAACAAATACACTAAGAGTAAGACAGTGCGCTCAGGCATCAAAGCACGAAAAATAAAGAATGGGAAGCTATATGATGGGCACACAAATTTTCTGGTGGTATTCTTTTTTGATCACTGATTTGAGGAAATGAAATTCACGAAGCTCATTCCAAGCTTTCGTCCCTCGATTAAAACGAGCAGAAAGTTTCAGGACGCATAAGAATGCACGCTCGTAACTAGTGCGCGTCGCCGCAATTCGCGGTACGTCATTGTATGTAGAAGGCAGTCCTCGCTACTTTCTGCACGTTTCTTTGAGTTGAAAACGGCCGTATTCCGATGGAGGCGAAATGCAAAGACGTCCGTGTGGTGTGCGATGTAAGTGCGCGTTGAAGAACCCCAGGTGGCCTCAATTAATCCGCGGCCTTCCTCTACGGCGCCCCTCGTAGTGCCTTGTGTCGCTTTGGTAGTAAACCGCACATTACTACCATCACCACCGTCGCCACCTGTGGGACTCTGCTCTAAATATACTTGCATACTGTTAATTTACGCTCGTGATCTGCACATTATATTAACATTTCGAACACGTCTTTCACATATTGTTTATTTTGAACGTCAAAACAATGTTTAAGGATATAACAGAACGTCAAAAATAGCCAGATAGGCTTGCATCTGGGCATTGCAGTGTGGCACATTTTGAACTGTCAGCGTTTCAGATCTCTCGTAGGCGAGAGCAACTCTCGTCTTCATCCCTCTGGAGATCTGGGCTCGCAGTACGTGGTGCTCGAGAGCCCCACTACACGACCCAGAAGCAAGCCCCTCAGCCTTCATATTTTCGACAAAGGCTGTATGCACACCTGCGATATTAAGACTGCGGCCGCGCTTTAGTTTGCTGCGCCGGCGTGTTCACTGTAACAGGGAGAGGGACAGAAATACTTCATTACAGGTAAAATAAAGGTGCTGTATGCACTTTTCCGCCAAGCGGAAAAGAGCCTACTGCTCGACATGAGCCGCAGCCACGCCCACCAGTGTGGAAAAGGGCGGTTGGGACAGTGTGGAGAACGGATGGATGTGGAGCAAGGAAGGTGTTTCACGTTCGTCTAGGGGAAGGGGAAATTGGGGCAGGAGGGACCGGAGCAAAAACGGTATAGGAACAGTCGGGCCGGGGTAATGATATGTTAGGCGGTATCAATGCGTGAATCCGTAATGTGGTAAGGCGGCTGTGTGATGGAGGTAACGTCTGCAGCCAGCGTTGCCAGCGCGTAATGTTGCTTCGGGGTCTTCTTGTAAGAGTTCGTGGGAAAGTCCAGTGGATCATCGGCGCCTGGATAAGAGTCTTCCGGGCAGGTTGATACACCACCTCATCGCCGGCAATCCCTGCGTGGCCTGGCAGCCACACCACAGCGATCGAAGAAGAGCAGATTCGGGACAGCGCACAGAAGAGGTCGTCGCGCAAGTCCTCGGGAAGGCGGCGCGCGCCCGAATGGCTTCCATCGAGTCCGTGCGAATGCGGTGGCGGGGAGCAGAGGGAAGGGAAGCAAGTTCCCTAGTCGCACGCACGATCGCAAACATCTCAAGAGCAAGCGGTGAGGTTGGATTGGAGTAGCGGCCAGCGGTGGATGCAATCGCAAAGGTTTCGAACGACGACACTGGCTGTGGCAGCGAGAGGAGGGGAATGGGACGCAGCACGGGATAGTACCGGGAAGAAGACGGTTCTGGTGAAGGGCCTGGGCCTGACGACGGGCTGCGTGCAGGCTGGGTTCACGTGGGCAGGAAGCGTGGCGAAGCGAAAGTTGTCGGCAAGTGGCTATTGCGACGTAAGTGAAAGACAATAGATGGACTCAGAAGCTGAGTGGAGCTGCGCGCAACCGGACAGGGAACGATTCATGTCAAGTCAGACGAGGTCGGCAGCGGAAACGAGGCAATGGAAATCGTCTTGTGCTTGCGTTTTCTACTGTGTCGCTCATCCAGGCCTTGAGGAACTAGCGGGACGTTCAGTACCGCGAAGCAGGCAGAACGCAGTACCAAACGGTGAAACTACGCGACCTCGCCTCGAAAATGGAAACTATACACACTGCACCAAAATAAGCACAGCGTGCTACCAGCCGGCCGTGTGCACCGAGATTTCTGTAGAACAGGGGAATTGTATACAGCTCCAAAGACTTTGGCAACGCTGCCTGACATCGTTCATCTGGCTGCGGGAGGAGCAAGACACAGGTGAGAAACACAGGCGTGCGCCGACTGTCAGCTGAATGTTTGCTTCCTAGCAGCGAAGCGAAAAAAACAGGGAAGTCGACAAAAAGAGTGTGCGAACAAGAAGAAACAAATCAAAACGAAATTAGAAAGGGAAGGGTGAGTGAGAGGTTAGGAAGAAAAAACACGATGGGTACAAATAACAGCCTTGCCACTGGAGCCGAAGGCCTTCGCTGTTTGAAAATACTGCACGAGAAACCCGTGGGCACCATTCCTGCATGGTGGACACTAGCAAAGGTGGTGATCAAACTAGTCATTCTATGCACGGCCAAACTTGTGCCAAATTTGTTCTGGTGCGCTAGCACTAAAACCCCCAATCCCAGATTTCGCCAATGTTGTCCGAAGCCTCTGGCAGGTAGCAACCTGCCCACCGGGTTGGGGGCAATCTGCCGTTAGGCTTTACGAAGAACTATGCACAACAGTCTATGGCAAAGCACTCTATGGCCGGGAGTGGGCTTCGAAACCGCGGCGACGCCACGGGATCAGCTTCGCTGCTCACTGCTTTACACCATTAATTCATCGCCGCTACCCAACATCCCTTGTGTTTAACTGCCAGTATATCACGCTGTGCTTTGGACGCCGTCGTCTTCATCAACTTCCATCCGTGCGCGATGGATCCAAAACACACCGCTGTCGCGTTGACCTCATAAACCGATCCTCGAAGCGAAATCGAAGTGCAAACCGAACAGCGAGAGCACTTAATTCGAATGTAGCGTAACCACGCTAAATCGTGCGTCATTTTTTTGTTAGAATTCAGCACAGAAAATGAAAATAAAGCTCTTTCACAATTATTGTGAATACTGACCACAATAACTAAGCAAGTAACGCACATTATCTGCGTCAAATCGCCATTTTATGTCCTGAAAGGAGACCAAAAATGTCATATATGGGGCAAGTTAGAGGATTTTCTCAGTCTGTACTGATAATATAAGAACAGAAAGTTGGGCTAGTTGGTGTGGATTCATACTTGACACGCCTATAAAGCTTCCTTTCAGTGAATAAAAGTTCAGTTGATAGTCTGCGCTTGTGTTGTGTCTCCTCGTTCGCTTTTGTCCTCGTTTTTTTGCGCTGTCAAGTATGAACTGTACTGAGAATCGGAGAACGGGACCAGGTGAGCACTTACTGTAGATCCAGATCAGCAGAGGACATCCTTGAAATAACTCAGTGACCATGAATATGCATTCTCCGGACGTCCCAAGGATGTAGTCGTGTAGCCCGAGGGGTAAGGAAACCAAAACTCCTGTTGAGCTAAGAAATGTCGCTAATAACGGAGGCTCCTCAAGACTCACTGCGGTTGCCACCGCCTGTAAAGCGTTCTATATTACGCTACACCGTTCTTGCAATGCATTTCATGCTTACGTCTACTGTCCAAGAAGAGACAACTAGTCTTGTTTGCTTCGTCGCTGGGTACACGAAACATGGGCAAACACGAAGCAAAAGACGAAGTGACGAAGCAAAAGAAAGGGCATGCATAGCTCGAATTCGGGTATGTGCCATATTGTGAAACAAACAACAGCAACAGTTCGGCGCCGTAGGCATTTAGACCGCCTCTCATGCGATTGCATGCGGCAAAAGCAACGGATATCCTTGCGCCGCGTAAACTTTTTCTTGATTTCAAAAAGTGATATTGCAACGCCTTGTCCGTCGCTACACAAACTAGTCATAGGTACTAGCCAAGAGGCCGTGCAAATTAAAGGCTTATTGGTGAATTTTAGTTAACTACCTTTAATTATACTCTGGGTTTTAATGTAACTGTCGTATCATGCGGCTGAAAGTTTGTTTCTAAAAATATTTTATTTTCTATTTCAAGCATATATTAAAGTGAAAGCTGTTATCCTTGGTTTAGCCACATCGGTTATAGCTATGCATTATACCCTTATATCTGCAGCGCCAGCAGTAAAACCTTAATTACTCCGTTTATTCAAACATTAAATTAACTGGCCGACGCCTGCCACGGCTGGCAGGGTAGGATAGCATAAGGAAAGTTTTATTGTCCAACAGGAAGAAGGTAGCTAGAGGGATACCCGCGTAGAATATGGCCGAAAGGCATTTACAATCGGCGGCGACTTCGGCCAGTCGGGCGAGTTGTAGCTCAGTCTCAGAGTCGGAGCTCAGTATTAAGGCCTCCCATTGGTCTTTCGACTTTATGTGTCGTCCCTCCCGGGGCATGAGGACATTCCCATAGTTCGTGGTCGAAGGTGGGCCTGAGGTCGCAGTTGGTGCATTTTACTGAAGATTGCCTTGGGTGCAGAAGACTCCAGAGGGCCGGGTTTGGAAATGTGTAAGTTTGTAACTGGCGGCAGCGGATGGCTTGGTATCTGGTTAAGGATGTGTCCGCTTAAAGAAATTCTTGCTCTTTGCAAACGATAGTGCTGCGTAATTTCTCTGCATTCCAGCATGCGATCCCTGTCTGTGAAGGCCACCTCGCTCGGGTCCGCCCGGATAGAAACGCCTCTGGCGAACTCGTGGACCTTCTCATTACCAGGCAGGGATGCAGGTGCTGGTGTCCCGAAAAGCGTAATTTTTCGGTCTATTAAGTGACGGCTTAGAATTGTATTCATCAGAGGGACCCTATCCCTGATGAAATTTAGTATGGAAACAATGGAGTCACTGATTATATACCTTGCTTTTGTGCCTACACAAGCCAGTGATACGGCAGCTTCCTCGGCAGTCTCTGGGTTACCCGAGAGTATTAAGGCACTTATTTTGTGGAGTTGTTTAATACTGACTATCGCGAGGGTCACCGTGTTCTTACCATACTCAATGGCAGCTACGTAGAGCACGTCCTCGTCTTGCAGGAAAGGATTCGTTTCTCGAGCGCTTCGGCCCGTTTGGCCCGGCGCACTGAGTGGTGAATAGGATGCATATCCCTGAGTAGTGGTGATACGATTATATTGTTCTACATTTCTCCGAGCATGTATACTTTGGCGGTTGTTCTTTTGTCTCGACTCAGATGGAGTCTGTCTATAGTGGCCTTGTCGGTTGTGGTCCCGGCTAAGCGTTCGATTTGGGACGTTCTTACTGCTTCCATGATATCCTCTCGGGTATTTGCATGCCTAACTCTAGTAGTTGGTGAGTGGATGTACGGATGGGCAACCCTGGAGCTTGCTTCGTCCACCGCCTGATAATTCCACCTATGTTTTCCTTTTCTGCCACTTGAACATCGAGGAAGGTGGCTGCATACGAGGTACGGCTAACTACGAAGGCCTGTACCAGCGGCAGGATATTATGCTCTTTCATGCCGTGTACCCTGTATGCAATCTGCTGTATGAGGCTTATCGGTTGTTGTGCACAGTTCTCCATCTTAGTTCATGCATCACCGTTATACCCGTTGCTTTGTATAACCATGCCTAGAGTTCTGGTTTTTGTTTTTTCCAACGTGAGGCCTCTCCGCCCCTTGCGCTTGTAATTTGATGTTAGGGATAGTTCTAGTTTAAATCTGATGCAGATGTCGATAAGAAAGACGCCCGTACTTCTGCGGCGAGCATTGCAAGCCCCTGCGGCTGACAATTTTCCACCTCATTTATGGTCCTCTGTAGCGTACATTCGATGTGCGTGTCATTTCCACGTGCAGTCCACATGGTGATGTCATCCGCATTCAAGGAAAGGAGTGAGAGGGGAAGTGCGAAAGGCTGGGAGGCGACCGGAGGCCTTGTTGCTTGAAAGGTTTCGGTGCCAGCGGAGGAATGCGCAACCAGAAGACGGCTGCCACAGGACGAACCGAGAGGCTGGCTGCCTTTGGAAAGAGGGGAAAAGAGAGACGAAGGCGAAAGAATGCGCACACTGAAAACAAAAGCTATAACATCTTTCGCTGACTAAGACGGTATATAAACCTGTAAGCCTGGGTCAATATTTTTTTTTTAATTTGTGAAGATACTTGCAGTAATAACCGGTACTTTCTTCTTGGTGGTTATACACCTAGGACCTATTTCCTATGATCGAAAATTTCGCAGCTGCCTAGCGACACACGCACACAGTGCATGCGTTCGAGCCATGACGTATTGGCGCGCTGTTATATTTTCGCCAGTGCATTACAGTAGCGTGATGCAACCTATTTCTCAGCCTTAGCGATATGATAAACAAGTCTCTCTAAATGAGGACAACGCTATCAATCAAAACTACAACGCCACTAACTTTGACCTCTGTTCAGTCTTCGTTCCACGTTCCTCACAGCGGTTGTTTTAAGGCCTATAAACATTTCCTTGTTATACCTCACCCGTTAATTTTCAAGAAATCGGGAAGCAGAAGGTATTCCACCTTTACTGCGCGTGGACGTGTTTGCAGCTGTTTAAGTGCAAACCGAGAATTAAGTGCCTCGATTGAACAAGATTTGCCAGCTAGTTTAACAATACCATCTGCGCTGAAGATATGGGTGGCACGTTTAGTTCATCCAAACAGACACTGAATTCTCTGCTGCACATACCAACAGAGGCGAATCGTCAGAGCATTGACAGCATCGTCTAAGGCTAATGCAGTTGAGTCGCTCATGTTTGTCTACGAATGGCTGTTCCGGGATATGTTGCGTATGTTAAATAAATGACGGCATTTATTTCGCCATGGTTTAAGTAAATTCGGTCGGTTGCATAGTAATAACCTTTTGGCCTAACCAGCAGGGCATTAAGGAGAGAAAAGGTGCAAAACACAATGTGCAGCTACTTTACATCGTTCGTCGAGGTGTCCCGCCGTCACCTCTGCCTCAGGCAGAAAAGGGATCTCTATTTATTTGCGTTAGTTTTGCGTCAAAGCGAATACCGCGGTTGCACTGCCTGCTACAGGAAAGCGTGCAAAATAGGCACTGCTAGACAATAAAACCTTGCCTCGTCCTCAACGGATCATTAAATAGGCGTTGTTCGTCACTTACCTTGGCAAGCTCCATGCGTACGCAGAGGATCATCTATAAATACTGTGGTAAAGGTGACATATGCACTACAGCCGAACTAAAAGCAACATCCAGTGACTCTTTCCTCGATCAAGTATGTACAAGTGCGGACAAAAGTAAAGGGAGAACGCTATTGCCTTCTAACGCTTTTAAATCGTTGCCTGATTGAAACTGGCAGCTGGGAAACGTGCAGGCTGCTAGTGGACGCCAGTTCGCTTTCTCGTGGACAAATAATGTTTCTGTATCTATAATAGGGAAGGCGTCATTGCAGTTAGAACCGAGGAGCGTCTGCCCACGCCTGTATGCAGTTGGCACATTCACTGTGGTCAGATACATAGCACGTTCATCAATGGATGCATTTGTTTATTCCCATTGTCAATGACATTTTAAAAGCATGACTTTTGCTGGGTGGGTGCGAACAGCAGGCACGGGAAGAACGATGTCAGCAAGTTTTTGTTGCCAACCACAAAAAGAAGCTATACTCAAAACTAGAACAAAAACAGCAAACAAACAAACACACACAAGTTTACTCTAAGGTAACGGCAACGTGCTTCGCTGCACTGGAGCACAGCTCTCAAACAGTCAGCTGGCCAGCGTCACCACCTATACCTCTGCCTCTGTCAGAATAGATGGAATGCTCTCGATCCCTGCGGAACTGTGCCGCGCAAGCACGTGGCATCTTAAATCCCGCATTCTCATTAAGCCCCGTGCGCAGTGCGGGCAGTGAAGGGGATATATGCGCTCGTGCACCGACCTCTCATGCTTCCTGGCATTGCCGGGCTCACTAAATCCTCTTCCGCAATACCGGCAGGCGTGGGGCTTCTCCCCCGTGTGCGTCAGCATGTGTGCGGTGAGCCTATCGAACCGGAAGAACAGCTTTCCACACTGGTTGCAGAGGTGAGCGACGCCGCCGACTGAGTGCCGCGCTCTGCGGTGACGCGCCAGGTGGCCCGCGAAGGCGAATGTTTGGCCGCAGTCGGGGCACTCGTGGGGCCTCTCCCCCTTGTGTACCATCAGGTGTTCCGCAAGGCTCTTCCGCTGTGCGAACCGCCTCCCGCAGTGCTGGAACGGGAGGGGTCGCTGCTTGGTGTGAGTGCGCTCGTGCTCGACTATAGTGGCTCTGGTTGGTAGGGGGCGAAGGAAGAGAGCACACACTGAGCATGCCAGCCTGAATAACGGTGCAGATAAGAAAAGAACAACGCCTGCAGCATATCGCGCACCACTCGATTCCGTGTCGCTGCCAGTTTTCACACCGGAAGGGCGGCGGAATATACTTGAGCCTTTATTGGCTAATTTCACAACATCAGACTGCGCACTTCCCTCTTGTAACAACAAACTGTGTTGCCCTTCTACATTCCCCCCATCCTTTATCTCCTCCGATCTGAGACTTCGGCAGAATCGTCCTGCTATGACGTGTGTCCTTGTGATTACAAGCATCAAAACAAACACTCCCATTAATAGAAAATTTTCCTTACCTTGAATTGCTCGAGTAGGGGCAGTAGGAGCAGGAGTGCCGTCTTCGGGGCTTCTCCGCGTGGGTGCTCCTGTGGTGCTCCAAGAGTTCTTGCCCAGGGAACATGTCACCGCATGTGTAGCATGAGAATAAGGCCAGCACAGGGGCGGGCTCAGTGTTTCCATCCTTTGAGAGCAAATAGAGTAGAAAGTGATGTGCTTCCGGAGAACGTATATTGACAGCTCTTTCAGCACAGCCCACACACTAAATCGTCGTTCATCAGAAAGGCACGATGACCGACGAGGCCCAATATAGTTTACCAACTTCCTTTACTCGAAGTTTTCCCTTGCATAAAGTTTTACGACGGAAGATCTGTACCATGAAGCACGAATACAGGGGAATAGCTGCTCTTCCCAATGGCTACCGCATCTGTAGTTTCATTACAGTACAGTTTTGACCATGTTGTGAAAATGCAGTAACTATTTCGCCCTGTAATTACTAAACTCTGCACGCCCCGTTCCCTTTTACCTCTGCTGAAGGAACGAATTGGGAGACATAAACCACGTTACGTGGATGACGCTTCGCTACTATTGGGACAAGGTACATTTACTTTAGGGCAAAAGGAAGCGCCGCAAAATATTCCGACTTGGTTCGTCTTATCGAATTTCAACCACTTTGCCAAGATTATTTTGACCCTTCTCTGTAGGTGCTACCACGGCCGATCTCGAGGGGGCGCGCGCACTCTTTCATACGGCTTTCGCATTCGCCGCGGAAGCAACGCGAATTTTTCTCCGGGAGTTACGCCGCCCGCCGCCGCTAGAGGTGCGACGACCCTACCGCTAGCCATACGCCTGCACCTGCGGCGGCGGGTGGCTTTTGCCTGGTTTCGCGCTGTAGCCCGCTGGTTCATGATGAGCGCAGCACCGAAATTAAAGAAAACAAAACGCCGATCGGTGCTAAGCTGCGTATCTTCAACACAGTCCACATGTGCACAGATTCTTCATAACAAACTTTGCTCGAAGAAAACGCTTAAAAGGTGGAATCACTATTCCATTCCTCAGAACTAGGTCGAGCATTTGTGGTTTTAAATCCGGAAAGAAATACTCTCATCATTTCCTCTCGTACATATCATGGTCCGTGATTAAATAAAAAGTTAATGCCAAGGGGAAGAGAATGAAAACTCAGAGAGCGAAGGTTTTTCGCTCGTTCCATAAAAAAAAAATGTACCATATCGGGGAGAAAATTGTCCACGACGCGTGAGCCGTAAATCTGATAGCGCCGGAGCTGGTGGCTTGAGACGATACTTGTAGAGTTTAAAGTCAGGCTCACCTACACTGACGTTGAGCTGTCAAATAAATTGATTGCTGGGAGATACATATAGTACCTAATGGCGCCGATACCGCTTTTCGGACGTCTTTAATATATTTATTTTCACCCTCATATACGTCACAACTTCCTTAAACGAGAGGACTGGATCTATAGCTCAAAAGAATATTAACTACTAATGAGCGAGCAAGTGACAAGAAGAATTGTAAAGCATTGTTCTCTGCTCGAAGCCAATGGCACGCGGCCTTTCCTCTTTTGTTTGTCAAGTGAGAGGTCATCGGATTTCTCTGGAATGTCTGTAGCCGCGCGCGTCTCTCTTCATGTTCAAAATTGGCGTAAGCGCATTAGTCGTCTAATGTTTCAAGTTCCTTACCACCTTTCATTTTTGCAAGGTCGAGAGCGACCGTCCTTCTGACCTTGGTTTATCGAGCACATGTTTTATCGCTGCGCCGCCGAACTGCTTTCGGTTTGAGGACTCGAGTTCGCCCCATAAATAGTTTTCGAGTTGGACGCAAGCTTTATTGTCGTCACTCTGGCCTGACTAACGTTAACACAACGTAACAGAAGCAACCAATACCAGCTGCGTGTGCTGCCATAAATATTGACGCGTACTGAGTATTGCAATTTCCGAAATTATTTATGTGCAAATAGTGACTTCAGCTCCCATAGAGCGCCATTTTTTGTTGTCCGCGTATATACAGCCTGCGACGTGCCCTCAAGCTGCCTAAAAATATTTGCTTTAAATATCATTGCCAAAGATCTCAGATCATGCAGTTGAATGTCCAATGCCCTCTATTCTGTTAAATTCAGGGACTTTTATTAACATGTGAGCATCAGAAATCTTAATATTTAGCTCTTTGCATTGGAATTAAATCCAGCTGATATATTGCGCATTGCTGGGAAGTATAGTGGAGCTCCGTTAGGTTGCGGAAAACTTTTTGGGGTACAACTTCGTTTTCTGACTTGAGGAAAGTTCATGCTCTCGGGAGGTTTATCGAAAGCGATGGCGAGGCGACAGATATGCAGGAGAATAATGCAAAGCTGGTAGTCATCGCCTCTGAAAGAAGTCTGTTCGCTCGTGAAGGCTGATTTTATTGAGACAGAGCACAGTTCCGAACTACTTTTGATTTGCTGGCAGTTAGCTCGTGCTTGCAGTTACTGTCAACAACTCACTTAATAATTTCTACGTTGTGATCTGGTGCGACGGGCGGTCGTGAGACGCCGCCAAACTTAAAAATGCGTTTCCAAAGGACATATTGGAGGTCGCGTGCGTGCAACGTGCTCTGCTCCTGCGGCCAGGGTTGGGTTCCGTCTGTATTCGTTCCTTCCGCGAATGATGCGTTTTCCTGGGAAGCACCATGAATCCTTGCTAGTGCCGCTGTTGTGCAAAACGAAAGCAACTGCGTTTGAAATTCCAGGAGCTTTATTTACGCTGCAGAATGCTTTACTCTTTAAAACTTGCCATCCAAGCGTTACACGTAGCATACCATTCTACACAGACAGAGGGATAGCATTGCCTTATAGCCAAATATATGGGAAGAACGTGTTGACGTCTGTGTTCGGAGCATACATTCGACCACACACAGTCGGCCTAAAGGAGAGAGCGCGCAAACGTTAATCCGTGTTTCCAGATTTCTCCCATGGCAAAGGAGCTGACTACGCGGTCTTTGCGTAAAGCGGGAGGGGTAAAATATAAAGGCTTGATGGTTACCAATGGCGCGGGCAGAACTGTAAGCGAGCGCGCGTTCTCCTTCCGCGTGAACGGTGGTCGCAGCGATGGAGGGGTGGGGCAGTGGCGACCCCACCGAGGTGCGGCGGGAGGCGGAAACAGACCCCATCGCGAAGGCCGTAAGAAGAAAAGCGCGCGGTCCCCTTGAGACCGGCCGTGGTGCTACTCGCCGAATTATAGTCGGCCTTAGTCCCTTTTACAAGAGCGCGTACCATGATAACGTCCTGAGCTTTGCGTCAGTGCCCTACCATTCAGCTAATCGGGAACCGACCTCAGGCGAGAAAGAAAAATTCATGAAAGTTCACGTGTAACTTTTTCTTGAACGACACTTGAAAGAAGCTCTTGGCATATATCGAAGCAGGTACCACTGATGTGCCAGGTTATAAAACATTGTTTACATGCGTCTGCAGCCGGTTGCAGTACGATTATTGTCCGCCTTTAATTTTTTTTGCTTGCTTGTGTTTTTTGTAACTCTTTTTTCAAGAAGCAAAAAGTCCTTGAATAAGGTTTGCGCGCATACCAAGCTAACAACCTACTATTAGACGAATTACTAGACTATCGCAACTCACACTAGAAATGTCCCAAGGATATATTAGGAATAAGGGTTCACAAAGGCTTAGAAAAATCTACCTAGACTTGTAGTCATGTAGCAGAGGTATGAGCTGTGCATAAAAGTAGACCTGTAGTACTTGGGGACGCTCCTAACTGACCGATACTTGCACAATCGGCACTGCACATTTCACACGAATTCTATTAACTCATTCATTATAGGTCTCTGAGACATTTTTATCGCTGCTGTAGGGGGGGGGGGAGAAGTGTTGATTTCAGTCGTGAAATCACACATCTGTGTAAAATGTTTTTCAATTGTTACAAGTGTTTTGAATGATATTATGCACTAACATGAACAATAATAATCTTTTTTGCTACCGCTGACTTATGCAGCGCTAAGCGACTGACAACCTTTAAAAGTCGACATGGAAAGAGATTATTCTCTTCTCCATGATTCGCAAAATGGACGCACGGGTTACAAAAATAAATTATATGTGTACTCAGCTGCTTCGTAAAATGCCGACTACTCGCCAGGATGAAAAGAGGTACACGGTCAATTGATCTTGGTTTCACCGAGCAAAATCTTTCTTTTTAAATGTTTCCAGCGATCGCATCGAACAGTAAATACTGCCATAGAAAACCAATGGGCAATGCTTTTGACGACAGCAAAAACGTGAATAGAAAAAAAATACGAAACTGCCGTCGGGTGATGTGCGGATATACTAAATGTTATAATGAAATATTACATTGTATGAAAAAATTGCGTTCTTAAACGGTTTCCTGCTAAAAAATTCTCGTGTCGAGAATTGCTCGGTACGTTGCATCTCGTCGCACGGTTCAAAAATATCCTACGCTTGTTTAAAATTTGTAAGCCCTATACTAACGTAGTGTACATTAATGGAGAATGCAGGTAACGCCATTCAAACCTCGGTTATTTGCCGCTGAAATCATTTCGAACGTTCCTGCGAGTTACGCGGCCGACGCCAGCTGGTGCAGGCAGGCTCTCCTGTCTTCATCTATGAAGTTTGTTTTTTCACTTTCATAACCAGTAACACACACACACACACACACACACACACACACACACACACACACACACACACACACACACACACACACACACACACACACACACACACACACACACACACACACACACACACACACACACACACACACACACACACACACACACACACACACACACACACACACACACACACACACACACACACACACACACACACACACGCACACGCGCACACACACACACACACACACACACACACACACACACACACACACACACACACACACACACACACACACACGCACACACGCGCGCGCACACACACACACACACACACACACACACACACACACACACACACACACACACACACACACACACACACACACACACACACACACACACACACACACCGCTGGCTTCACTTGGCGTGAAATAGGCCTAATCCCTGACCGCTTAGTCGCTTGCCAAAATTTCCGTACGGGTGGCCTTTAAAAATGCATTTGACACTCATTCGTCGACGACAGCAGACACAGTTTCGGCGGGCAGTGCTTTGTGGGCATAAAAACCACTTAATAAAAGAGCTTCCATGAACGAAACGGCGCAGCTGACAGCATGACTATATAGACAGCTTGCACGTGACACCACTTTCGCGCCCATCAAGAGCTCGCGGCCATGCTGCCGAAGCTTTCGGCCGCCCCCGCATTTCCGCCCCATGACGCCTGACTGCTTCTGGGACGCTTTGGATTATTTCTCCTCATTTCAGGCGCGATTCGTCTTCCACAGAAGAATCAGCCATTCAATGCAAGCTACTATACTCTGAACTTGTTCGGTCGGCGCGCGTAGGCTACGCAGACAAAGTGAAAACTTGAGACGATATGAGTAGTACGTGTTGCGACCGGGAGTCGACACGACGATGGGTGTTGGTGTGTTCCCTGAAGTCACCCACAAGGATATCGGGTGTTTACCCTCTTCCAGCTTTGTGACGTTGGAAGAAATGAGTCTTGAAATCATTGGAGGCACACGAGGATTTCTTCTGCGTGTGGGTAAGAAGCCTGTCTGCGATGCGTCTATGAAACGAACGAAAAGCTCGGCCTCGACGCGGCGCCTTCTCTGCCGTAGTTGCTCGCTGCGATCGTGGCGATCCGAACCGGCTTGCCTAGTGCTGTGAACAAGATACAGCGGCGCGGGGACCAGTTTGGGTTCGTGCTGTCAAACAAGTCGCATGGCGTCAACCAAAACTAAAACGTTGACTTTTTCAGCATGGAGTCCTTGTTTCCCGCGTTTTCGCAGACATTGAGTTCACGGCTAAGCCTCTTTCCTCTGACAAAGTACGCTCCGCACACACATAATCTGGGGTTCTCGGTGTCCAAATCGTCTCGCTTAATTCAAGGCAGCCACATGCCGCATCGATTCGTACTGCACGCCTTGGAGCGCTCGCACATACATACCTCCGATTACCTTAGGAATGCGGAAGAAGCTCGTGTTAGTCGGCTCCTTCATTCGCCTAGGGCTGTCGCTACGGTTAGAGCAGCCAAGGATGGCAAACAAAACCATACTGTAGCTTCGGATGGACGTCAACCAACACGATGCGAGCTAGCAAAGGCGGCGGTAAGGTAGAGGCGGTCTGGCCGTTGTTCGGCAGCATGGCCGACGGCCACCCCACCGGATGTGACGTGACCACCGGTTGTGACGTTGGTGAAAGCTATGTATACAGACGAACTACGTCGTTCCTCCTGCAGGAGCGGCTCGAATTTCCCCGACCACTCTGCTTTCATCACCGCACCACTGTCAAGGCCTTCCCTCCTCACCTTTCGAGGGGTACAGTACGTCGTTGCCTTTAGGGAATACAGTCGAGCCCACTTGCAACGGCCGCAGTTATAACGAACCCGGCTTAATAAGAACCAGGGCCGTGCTGCCATCAAAGTATGCATGACGGATATGGGACTGCGTCTGAGCTACAAAGAACAACCGTGGCGTTGTAACTCGGTTAAAAGGAATGAGAAGGAGCTGTAAATTTGGCCCTGCAATCGAAAAACTTGATCGTAATGCTTTCCTGGAATTAGTGCTTCTTATCCAGCCGTTATCGATACGCATCTGTCTGCTAACGACTTTGGTTCCCTGTCAGTTTCAGTAACCTTTGGTGTGCTGCAGGGTTTTTTCTTACGGCCACTGTTGTTTATTTATATTAACGATTTACATTTTCCGATTATCTCGTCTATGCGTCTATTCGTCCATGATTGCATTGTGTCGAGCAATTTCGAAAGATAATGTTGCGATTAATCTTAAATCTGATCTTGACAAAAGTTCATCACGATGCCATACATGATCAATAAGATGTTCCCAAAGGTAAATTAATTAGGGTATCTTGTCATTCGGTTATCCCTGGCAGTAGTACTCTGAATAACGCAAAACTAACGTTGGTGGTGTCCTATAGGTATCTTGAAATTAATTCAATTCGCGATATCTCGTAGAAAAACAAGTTGACCTTGTGTCAGAAATAGCTAACCGCACGCTAGGCTATGTGCGCCAGAAATGAATTTTGTCCAACTGCTGTTAAACTTATTTTTTACAAATTTCTTGCTCAACCTAACTTGAATATGCGTACACGATCTGCGATCCTCCAAAGGAATACTAACACATGCTGTAGAATCTATTAAAAACCATGCCACTCATTTCAACTTTTATTATTATTTCCGTTACTCAAGCATTTAATCTATCATTCCCTCAGCTTACCTGACCTGGCTTTTAGCCGGAAGGACCTCAGACTCTGTCTTTTACACAAACATTTTCACACCAATCCACTTTCAAACGCTAGTTAGTGCTTAATCTATCGTACATTTTATCTCGAAATGATCACATTCTTAAAGTCGGCATTCCCTCTTGTCACAGTAATCACCGATTACATCACCTTTAAGAAAGCTGTAAATGATTAGTTATGTTCACAATTTGTTCTTTTAGCCCATTCCTCTCTATTGTGCTCACGGGTTATGACAACATGTAAATAAATAAATAAGCAAGCCATACTTTACGCACACCAAGATGACGTGGTGAAAGGTCGTGAGGAATTGCTTCACGCGCTTCACTGCCCCACAGTGGATGAGAAACAAACACGAACGGCAGGAAAGACGCCACAACTGCGGTGCCTTCAACTCTACATATAAATAAATCAGAGCGCAAGCGGACGCGGGGAAATAACACGAAGGTCGAAGCTTTTTGTCATATCCTTAGTTGATAGCCGTGACGAACTAAGTGCGTAACAAGCCACATCGCAATTAGGACCGAATACATCTGCATCAAAGGCATTCAGCCTGTCGTAAAAACATGTGACACGACCTCCCCGAGACAGTTGTTATTATGTAGGCTACAATTCTTAAGAAATTGTGCTTTTTATTAGTATTAAAAAAGCAGATGGCATGCTCACGCAATTTCCTTTAAGCCTTGCAGTTTCAACAGCTTCACCTATCTCCCTCATGCTCTTCTCAGCGCCCGTGCGCACAATTGTGGTTCGTTCAAACAGAGGCCCATGAATTTTACACTGTCTACACTCGCGGCAGTGCACATCTAGGTGTTCAGGAACCGTGGAAGTGACGTTAATCTCATGTTTTCTGAGCCTATGATTTAAACACCTGCTAGCTTGGCCGACATAGGCTCGCCCACAGCGCAATAAAATTGAATAGACCATCTAATCTACGCACGCTACAAAATAAACCGCTAGTGCCTAAGGGAATAGTTTGCAGGCTCAATGACGATACAATTGACCTTTTCGCACACTTCAGGTAAGTTTCCTGGTGCCGAAAGAAAACTTCCACACCCGCTCGCTTCTCTATTTTTCTGAGGTTTTGAGAGGAGCGTGTCTTTGGTGCGAGTGAAAAACGCAGCAAAAACCTCAACTTGAACTTGGGTGAACTTCTGCAGTCTTTAGACAAGGACAGCAAGCTCTAGAGGCCTTTACTTGTTCTTTTCTAAAAAAAAGACATAAGATTGTCCTTTGTGTGTGTCATGGCCCCTGAAAACGATTTGTGGCAGAAGTGTATACCAAAATTTGTACAAGAAAAGCTGGACTGTCTAACTATTGAAGACCCTTTGAAGGTGAAAAAATCAGACGAGGTGAAAAAGTTGTTTATTGAACCACCTGGCAACGACTTTTCAGTTATCTCGATTGACACTAGAGATTTATATTACTCCAGTATACGAAGCTCGACAGATAGGCACAGAGTGATTTCTTTCTAAAATCGAGTAGCTTGATATAATAAAAGGTTTCTGGAACTGCTCTGAGCGTACATAAAGTCTACCGTCGTGGCATGGCGCGGCAACATTGTGATCAAGACAAACGAAATCTGCATTGGTTCCAGCTTCGCGCCCGTGCTGGGCTATATTTTTCTAGTGGAGCGCGACGTCAAGCTTAAGCGCCTATGTGAAGAGGCGGAGGTAGCATGTGTATTTAGGTGTGTTCAAGACTTTCTTGCTGTGTCCAATGTTGCTGGTCCGTGCACTGAGTCATATATATTGGGGGGGGGGGGTAAAAAGGAAGAATACTACGTTTTCCCCGTTTATTCATGGCTGACAGTTCAAACCGCTGACCGCACCTTGTTATCGCGAGCGCTGGCAAGCGCAAGCCAAACACGGCGGGCCGTGGTTGGCTTCACCCTGTGGACAACATATGGACCGGACGCCCAAATCGGAGACACACTACAAAGAGCCGCAACGGTACTACAGGAAGCGGTCACCAAGGTAGGCCTCACCTGCTCACCACAAAAATCAGAGCTTCTCTTGATCCCTCCACAGGGCGGAACGTACCACACTCCCATCAGAATCTGCGTACAGTGCAGCGAGGCACCACTGGTGCGAACCGTTCGCATTCTGCGCCTCCACCTCCAAGACGGAAAAAATACTGAAACCATCAAACGGTTAAAGATCACGCTAGCAGCTACTACGCAGCTAATACGTAGAGTCACCGGTATACTCGGCGAGTGGTTCATGCCTATATTATGAGTAGAGTACTATATTCTACCCCATACCTCAAACTAAATGTAATGTAAACCCAAACAGTAAACTCTATATTCAGACAAGCTACTAAGGCAGCGCTCTGCATACCCAAAACTACCAAGAACGAACGCCTGGCCGAGTTAAGTGTGCATAACACCATACAAGAATTAACCGAAGCGCATTTACAAGCCCAATATCTGCGCGTAGCCAGCACACCTACCGGCAGGCATATACTCTCCAAACTGCAAATTCACATCCCCGCTAATCATAACTCCATAAAAGCTCTCCCCCCAAAAAATTCGTCCAAGGCTACGCATTCGTCCACTCCCTCGAAACATGCGCCCCTACCGAAACCGTAAGCAACGGGACGCCAGGTCAGCGGCCCTCCATGAACGATACGGCGACGAGCAGAACGCCATATATGGGAAGGTGGTGCATGCGACCAGCACGGAGCCACAGTGGTTGCGTACACTCCGCATACCACTCCAATTATAAAAGTATTACTCCACGGAACAAACCTACAGAAAGCAGAAAAAATAGCTATAGTGCTTACGCTCGGCAGCTCAAGTGCTACTTATATACTCAGCGATTCAAAAACTGCAATGCTAAATTATGCTATGTGCAATGCACAGAAGGCAAACCGGATCCATATCCCCCTGGCCTGTCCGGCTTCGCCTCCACCCAGTTGGCCGATGCCACTCCAAACATGGAAGGACTGGACTGGGAGACCTCACTACGCTCTATGGACCCGGCAAGACAAAAGATAGTCGGCAGCCGCGCTGCCGGCGTCTTGGACATTTTAAGCATGAACGTTTGAGTGTGGTGGGGTCGTGCGGCGATCCAGGGGCATAGGAGTCCCGAATTCCTCTGCGCAATAAAGTTTTTCTCTAGCTCTTCTCTCTTTAGGTAAATGGACTAGTTATATTTCAAGTATTTCTCTGCCACCTGCCTATTATCGACTGTCCTTCCGAAAATCAGGCTGTTGCTCTTGTTATTTGAAGTCTAAGATTCCTCTAATTCTTACCTCAAAATGAAGTTACTGTTAATCTACTTGGTCAGCAGTTTTATTTTTTGAAATTTTTAACACCCACTTTCTATTGAAATATTATGGTTATAGCACATTTCCGTGGTTCTGGCACGCTTGAGGTCATGCAGCACCGCATATACACGGTGGCAATTGGTTCCTATAGCACGAAGTCTCCACCATCCGCCTGCTCTAATATATGCAGAAATCTCTGTGTCTGTTGTCCTGGACGCTTTATTTTCGTGCACAGGGAAGCAATTTCTAGTTTTTTTTTACAGTCCCATGACTTTGTTTCATTTTACCCTGTTTCGCCTAACAACTAACTGTATTTACCTGTCTTCAGTAAACTTTATTAAAGGACGTTAATAAAATCTGTGACTCATACTCCATCTCAGTAGTTCCTTGCAACACTGCCAAAGCTGCGATGAGTGGAGTGGCGACGGTCTGACGCAGAAGAATGTAGTGGCAGTTATAAAATGAGCATACGGAATAGCATACGCTAAAAAATAGCTTGCTTCGTAGTTTACATGTTCCAAACGCTATTTCAAATCAAGCCTTACCGTACGCTCCCGTTTCGAATGCTATTTAGCGAGTTTTGCGTGCGTGGGTCTTGCCACTGCTTTTGCGTACGCTAAAACATTGTTTCCGAATTGCCGGCGCCATTTGAAGCAGGACCTCTCGTTTCAGACACGATTCGTCGTTGTTGTTGCCGTTTTCAGTACATTCACTAATGATAAATGGGGCGCCGGTCTTTCGCTTCGTCTCACCTCGCCTATAATAAAACTAATGAGCAAAAAATTGCCTTAATTTTTTCTATTTAGAGTGATGATTTCTCCGCTTCTAGGAGCGTCGATTTTTGACTAAAATGGTTCAGTTTCTAGCCACCAGATGACGTCATTAGGCTGAGCTTACGCCATTAGATTGGGTCATTAGGCTGAGAAAGCGGCATTGATTAGCTCGGAGGACAGTGCGAGATACTTATATTAGGCGACGTGAACGCACCTATAGAAGACCAGCTACGACACAGACTGACAAAGCGCAACGGAACTAGGACGAGTAGAAGAAACACGAAACACAGGACAGGCGCTGGATGGGTACACACCTGGATACACCTGGATGGGTACACAGATTCGACAGGAAGCATGCTGCAGGACATGTGTTACAGGCATGATTTAGTTGTATGCAAGAGTACCTAGAAGTGTGAAAGGCTCATAGCATGGGAGGCAGGGAGTGTGCACCCGACGATAGATTATGCACTGATGTCACAGAGGATGTATAATAGAATAGGGGTAATGAGAATAGATGAACATGGTTCCAGAAGTGTAGGTAGTGACCACAAGCGTATGAAGTTGAGTTTCAGAAAAGAAACCAATGTAGGACTGAAGCGAGGTGAACAATCAGAGAGAAAGTTTTGCTCGGAAAAACAATTAGAAGCAGCAGCCAAACAAATGGAGAAAGTAATTCTTGAGGGTAGTGAAACAGAATAGACTTATACTAAATTAACTCGATTACTGGAGCTAGAGCTTGCTAACGTGCGAGTAAAGCTAAAAGGAAAAAGACAGAACCCCAAGAGTTGGTGGGATGAAGAGGTCAAGAGGGCGATAGAGAACCACCAGGAAGCGTCCAGGGAACACAGATATTCCAAGAAGAGTAGGGAACCAGAAGTTAAAGTAGACAGAAAATGGGACACCTTCATAAAGTGTAGAAGGGAGGCATCCTATTTGATTATCAAGAAAATTAGAAGAAAGGGTGCCCAGTGGATGTCAAAAGTAAATAAAAACGATAGAAAACCAGCTAAAAAATTCTGGAGACGTCTAAATGCAATGAGTAATAAGACTAGGCTAGAGCAAAGGTTTATTGTTACCGCTGGAGGTATTCGACTAGAAGGGGATGAAGCGATACAACACATAGGAACAAGGATGAGAGAAAAATTTCAAGAAATGTTGCACATAATTCATCGAAGGAGGATAGACCGGTTAATGCAATAGCTTCACTTGAGCAAAGAGAGTGGGAAAGGGCAGGGAAGGTTCCTAGTGGCAAATCAGCAGGATCAGATGGTATTCCGATTATGTTAATAAAGAAGCTAGGACCAAAATCCAAGCAAACATTAATACAGGTACTGAATAAAATAATAGTGGATGGGAAAGCCCCCGACGAATGGCGATTAAGTACAATGAACATGATATATAAGGCAAAAGGGGACAAAGCTGACGGAACTACCGTCCCATAACAGTGACATCTGTGGTTTACAGGGTGGTGATGCAGATTATAAAGGACAGATTGCAGGCTTGGGTGGAGAACGAAGGAGTGCTAGGCGAGCTTTTCATTGACGCAGTGTATACATATTCCTGAAAAGGAGCACACGCCCCTATAGCTAGCATTTCTGGATATTAAGGGAGTCTGCGAGAACGTTATTCAAGTGTATCTGTGAGACATACTGGGCACATTGGATCAGGAAGATGGAGTAAGTAATATTTTAAAATATATATAAAGGTAACAGGGTGCTTATAAAATGGAAAAAAATGTATCAGAGGCTGCAGAGATACAGCGGGGGATTAGGCAAGGATGTCATCTGTCTCCTTTGTTGTTCATTTTGTACCTGCAAGGGTTGGAGACCAAGCTAGAGAGGAGCGGACTAGGCTTCAACCTTTCTGTTTTCAAGCAACGGGAATAGATTAAACAGTCATTACCGGGACTAATATACGCTGATGATATAGTACTAATAGAATGGCTGACAACAAGAAAGATTTACAGAAGTTGATAAACGTATGTGGTACAGAGGGAGATAGATTAGTTTTCAAGTTTAGTAAGGAAGAATCTGGAGTGTTGATATTTAATGATGGCGGCAGTGAGCATAGAATACAGGATTTCACGCTAGAAGTAGTGGATGAGTACGAGCATCTTGGGATGTGGATAAATAACGGTGCTGAGTATCTGACAGAACATGAAAAATATGTAATGAATAAAGCTAGAAGGAATGCAGCTGTCAACAAAAATAGGGAACTGTGGAATTACAATGGGTATGAAGTGGTAAGAGAGATCTGGAAAGGTGTGATGGTTTCTAGCCTGACTTTCGGTAATGCGGTCCTGTGCATGAGACCAGATTTTCAAACAAGGTTAAAAATTAAACAACGGGGCGTAGGGAGGCTAGCTTTGGAAGCACATGGCAATACACCAAATCAGGGGGTATAGGGTGCTCTGGGATGAGCGTCGTTCGAGAGCAAAGAAGCAAGCGGTAAGATAGCATTTGTGGAGCGATTGAGAAAAACGGAGGAAAAGCAGTGGGTTAGGAACGTTTTCAGATACCTGTATATAAAGAATGTTGACACGAAATGGAGAAAGCGAACTAGAAAATTGACAAGCAAATATCTGGACAGCAGTAGGGGGCAAATCAGCAGTTATCGTTAAAGAAAAAAGGTTAAACAGAGAACAGAGAGAGCTCTGTGGAGAACAGGGATGCTGACGAAATCAGCAATGGGAACATACAGGATTTTTAAGCAGGAAATTGCCAAAGAGAATATCTATGATAACTTTAGGGGAAGCTCTTTGTTGTTTGAGGCCAGGAAGAAAGTTTTGCGAACTAAGACATACAGAGTCAGGTACCACGAGATAAACATGTTGTGCGTTGCGTGCGGAGAGGTGGAGGATTGGCTGAACACTTGATACTTTTCTGTAAAGCGCTTCACCCTACAGTGGAAAGCAGCGGGGCTGATTTATCCAAGGCATTGGGATTTAAGGACAGTGAAGGGAAAGTAGATTTTAAGCGGGAAGAAGTAACCAAGAGAAAGTTATCTGATTGGTGGCTGAAATCACGTCAAGAGTAAAGGTTCATAAGCCATGGCTAAGTGGCTTGAGCCACCGCCTAATTTATAGGGTTCAGCCTTATCCATCCATCCATACCGTTTTTTCTACGTTTTCATGCGCTGAACAATTCGGGCACGTGACAAATGGCGTAACGTCCCGCAAAATGCTAGCGCTTAGCATATGTAAGCGTGCATACGCTTATGGTACGTAGACAGCGTTGATTTGTACTCTTTTTTCAACCATATCTCTGTCCGCCGCTAGCAGATGACACGCAGCCGAAGATGTCTGGAGGAACACATTTAACGCGCTCTCCTGAATGGCTCAGGAGTGCTCTACCTTCCACAGTGCTGCAAGTAACTTACGAGATGCATTATAGTGCAAGCCCTACTGCATGCGCGACGTGGTTTCTGAAATTGCTGCATCAATGTGCACGCGTACAATCCACCAGCTTTTCTCTCGTTTTGCCTCTCATGAGATGGAACGCTGGCGTATATATAGTCTATTCTTAAATCAATCACTCGTATGTTTCGCAAATTTTCGTTCGAACTCTCACAAGCATACTTTATCTAAAACTTGTAGGTATGTTTTTATCTTTAATTTTATCTTATATGTTACTTTTTTCTCGATAAGCTTATTTATTCTGATGCTCACCGAATTAGAAAAAAGACCCTCGCAAATTCGCCACATTACCAACGCCTGGCCACGCTCAAAGAAATGGTATGCCTTGTTGGCTGCTTGAAGAAAAGTTTCTCTTCTCACGTATATACGAGTATATCGTGCTGCTTTGCTGTTCGAACCTTTAATTCGCGTCTTACAATATCATTTCATAGCGTGATACATGTTTTATCCTTATTTGGCTGATTTCGAAAGGAATTTTCGAATCAAGGCAGGGCGCACTAGGCAATTAAACCGAGGAAATAAAGAACAAAAAGCTGCTAAACTTTAAAATACGCGAATATAATAGTATGCCGAAAAAATGCTTTACTTCAATGCGCACTTGAATGGGCAGCAGTGGAACCCGTTTGAACCGGCTCAAAGCGGAACGGAATGGCGCACCAGAGCCGAACCCGGAATTGAACCCTAAAAGAAGCGGGAACCGGAACCCGAAACGAGCCCGAAAAAATTCCGATTTGGCACCCTGTTCTTGCGAGAGCTGTTGCATGAGCGTTTGCACAATGACGGGATAGAAGAGTCGCTAAGTCCATGCTCTTGCCTGAGTTTTCTGGTGTCAGCAATAGACAGCGAACACGAGACAGGAAGATTCTACGCTGTAAGGGAACACTTGCAGGACCTTGACAGAGCAGCTGCTATCAAGTACCAAGCCTATACAAGATGTTTCACCTATTTTGAGCAATTTTCAAAAATTTGATTTTTTTAGTTAAAAGAGTGCTCTTCCGGCATAGCATTGTCAGCGCCGTAGTACATCAGAATACAGCCAAGACACGCTTACTGGCAGGCTGGTTAACCAATATCGAATGGTTCCTTTTTTAACTACCTGTTAGGCTCCCTAATTACTGAGAGGCGTGCAGCCCACCGTAAGTAATATCCATATCAGTTTTTAGAACTTCGCAAAAGGGGTTACCCTCAGCGCTGTGGCCCAACAAATTTTTGCTACAACGCGCCAAAATACATGCGCTTTCGAGAAGCTTGCAGGTAAAGCAACCTCTCCAGTGCACGTAACTCGTCGAAATAGCCAAAACTTGTTGGGCCGCACCGCCAAGGGTAACCGCGTTTTCGATATTCTAAATGTTTGAGTTCAGTTGTCGTGGGAGCAGCTACGTGATGCGGCTCTTTAATTTCGTCCGTTTCTTTGCCCAGGTTAGTCATGACTCTTGTCTTTACTCAAGTAAATCGGACAATGCCTGCTTGTTGCTGTTCCCACGCCCGCAAATACTTGTCTTTGCGATGTGAGTGCGTTGTTGTTGTTAAAGAGCTGCGTCTGCTGTCCGGTGATGTGGAATAAAACCCAGGGCCACAGTGCAATACCCGTTTCCACGATGCAGGAGATGACGACGATGCACAGCAGAAGCAGCTGAGTGATATGTTTGGGTTGCTACAGGATATGAATATTCGAACCGCCAAAATGGAGAAAGACCAAGTCTACTTAATCAGTACTGTCAATGAAATCGAGAAGTCACGAGGCAATTCAGAATCGTTTATCTGATATTGATAGTAGGCTAACTGTGGCCGAAGGCAAAACTGCTACCAGTGAATCTTTGCAGAAGGAGTGCCAACGATTACGATGTATTGCTGATAGCCTAGCTAGTGAAAATTCGAAACTGGGGGCTAATCAGGCGGAACTCGGAAATAGGCAGCGCCGTGATAACCTTCTGTTTTATGGCCTTTCTGACGCCAATTCTGAGTCCTCGGATGAGACTGAAAAAAAACTTGTGAATGTGCTTTCATCAGCCTTGAATTTGCCACCGTGGGAACTATCGATTGAACGGGCTCATAGACTTCGAGCTTTTTCTGAAGATAAAAGCAGACCAGTTATTGCGAAGCTCTCATCTTTTAAAAAAAAAGGCAAAAAATTTTCTTCTCAAGTTCTAAACTGAAAGATTATGACATTAGTGTAGGTGAAGATTATTCTCTCATGACTCGGCAGGCGCGGAAAAAACTCGCTGAGTTTGGTATCGCTCAAAAGTATAAATTAAAACTGCGATATAATAAGCTTTACATGAACGGTAGGTGTTACTGTTACGATCAGCTTAACGACAGCGTTTCTGAAGTTCGCGGTGTAGGTTGCCTTTCATCCGAATCGCCCGCAGATTAACGATGCGTGAGGGGTAGTGGGCACGCGTCACTGTCCAATCGCTCATTATCGTTTCTGTATACTAATAATAGAAGTGTTCTGCCTAAACGTGATGAGCTGTGTGCGACTATCGACGCATGTTATACCGACATCGTTTGCCTTACTGAAACGTGGCTTTCAGATAAAGTTGATAGCTCGGAAATATTTCATTGCCGCAAGCATTTTACCACTTATCGGTACGACAAGGGTGACAGAAACGATGGTGGTGTTTTGTTAGCTGTTGCTGACACGCTTTTTTCTTCACCTGTTCATGTTGTTACCAGATTAGAACTTGAGTTGAACTGCTTACACGCGTGAAAAAATTGATTTTGGGCGTTTGCTATCGCCCTCCCTCGTACAGTGCCATTTTCGTTGAGGAACTTCATGATGCTGTTTGCGCGATTACCGTTCGCTTTCCAAATGTTCCTATTCTTTTGGTTGGAGACTGCAACTTTCCAACTATAATTTGATGCAATTGTCAAGGCGTTTATTTGAAGCACAGGTCGGTTGGTCTTGGTTGACCGGCGACACGACGGGCACACTCACAGGCGTCGTTCGAAAAAACCCAGCTGCACTTCGTCTGCTTCTTCGTTGTCCCGCTTGAACTCGTCCGCTTCTTCGCTGCGCTGCGCCTGTCGGTCCCATTACAATTACTCTCCCTCCGAAAAAGGAGCCATCCTGGCGACTTACGGAGAGGAGAGGATGGGCGGGTCATAGTAAGGCTTGAGGCGCTCAACGTGCACAGTTTCGCGCCCCCGGCGACGGTGGTCCGGAGAGGGAACGAGCGGCTCAACGATATAAGTCACCAGAGAAGTTTGGAGGACAACCCGGTAAGGTCCGTGAAAGCGAGACAGTAGTTTCGTGGCGCGGCCGGGAGTGGAGGAAGGCACCCAGAGCCAAACGAGGGCGCCAGATGGGTATGACGCTGGAGGGTCCGGGGAATCCCGACGGGTCTTCTGATCCCATTGTTGCTGTGTGGTTAAAGAGCGGGCAAGTTGCCGGCATTCTTCGGCATACAGGTGAGCTTCGGAGAGTAAGGTGGTCTCGGAAGGGTCAGGGTGATAAGGAAGGATGGTGTCCATGGTAGATGTAGGCTCGCGGCCATATAAGAGGAAGAAAGGAGAAAACCCCGTTGTTGTCTGAGTAGCTGTGTTATACGCGTACGTGACGAACGGGAGCACTTGATCCCAGTTGGAGTGGGCGGTGTCAACGTACATGGCGAGCATGTCACTCAGAGTGCGGTTGAACCGCTCAGTCATGCCGTTGGTCTGGGGGTGGTAGGCGCTGGTGTAGCGATGAACGATTTGGCATTGCTTGAGCAGGGCCTCGACGGCGTCCGAGAGAAAAACACGGCCGCGGTCACTTAGAAGTTCTTTCGGGGCGCCGTGACGAAGAACAAGACTGTGTAAAATGAAGTGAGCGACATCGTTTGCGGTAGCAGATTTGAGAGCCGACGTTTCGACGTAACGGGTGAGATGGTCAACGGCAACGATGATCCACCGATTATTAGCCGAAGTAGTTGGAAGCGGGCCATAAAGATCAATGCCGACGCGGTCAAAGGGACGGCCAGGGCAAGGTAACGGCTGCAAAGGAGCGGCGGCGGAGTGGGGGGGTTTCTTGCGACGTTGGCAGGCGGTGCATGACCGAATGTGCTGACGTATGTAGCGGTACATACCTCGCCAGTAGAATCGCTGACGAAGGCGAGTATATGTTTTCAGTACACCGGCGTGGCCGCATTGTGGAGCGGCGTGAAAAGATGCACAGATTGTAGCACGGAGGTGTCGAGGGATGACCAACAGCCACTTCCGGCCGTCGGGGAGGTAATTACGGCGGTATAAGAGGCCATCACGATCGGCGAAGTGGTGGGCTTGGCGGCGAAGAGTCCGGGTCGAATGATGCGGCGAGGGCGTGTTCAGGAAGTTTAGCAGCGAGGTGATCCAAGGATCCTTCAGTTGTTCGGAGAGCATATCAGGGATGTTGAACGAAGAGAATTCGTAGGCACAGACGAGGGCAGAGGTTGACTCGCATGGGAGTGGTGAACGAGAAAGGGCGTCGGCGTCCGAGTGCTTGTGGCCGGAGCGATAAATGACGTGTATATCAAACTCCTGGAGACGTAAAGCCCAGCGGGGGAGTCGGCCAGAAGGATCTTTGAGGGAGGATAGCCAGCATAGGGCGTGGTGGTCTGTGACGACATAGAAGGGCCGGCCGTAAATGTAAGGGCGGAACTTGGCAATTGCCCAAATGATGGCGAGGCATTCTTTTTCTGTGACAGAATATTTTGATTCCGCCTTGGTGAGGGCGCGGCTGGCGTAAGCGACGACGTATTCCGGATACCCAGGCTTTCGCTCGGCAAGAACTGCGCCCAAGCCCACACCGCTCGCGTCAGTGTGAACTTCTGTCGGACAGGCGGGATCAAAATGGCGAAGGATGGGGGGAGAGACCAGCAGGCGGCGTAAAGTGCTGAACGCGGTATCGCAGGCGGGGGACCAAGACGAAAGGTTCGGGCTGCCGGCAAGAAGCTGCGTTAAAGGGGCGATGATACTGGCGAAATTTCGGATGAAGCGGCGAAAATATGAGCATAAGCCTATAAAACTGCGAAGTTCTTTTAAGGTGGTTGGTTTGGGGAAGTCAGCGACGGCGCGAAGTTTGGCAGGGTCAGGAAGAACGCCGTCTTTGGAGATGACATGGCCTAATATTGTGAGCTGCGTTGCACCGAAGTAACATTTTTTCAAGTTTAGTTGGAGGCCGGCGTCAGTAAGGCAAGTGAGTACGCGCTGAAGGCGGTGCAGATGGGAAGGAAAATCTTTCGAAAAAACGACAATGTCATCTAGGTAACACAGACAAGTTTCCCATTTGAGGCCACTGAGAATAGTGTCCATCATCCTTTCGAATGTGGCTGGAGCATTGCAGAGGCCGAATGGCATCACATTGAACTCATACAAGCCGTCTGGGGTGACGAAAGCGGTTTTCGGCCTGTCGTTCGCTGCCATCGGGACCTGCCAGTAGCCGGAGCGTAAGTCGAGGGATGAAAAATACTCCGCTCCCTGCAAGCAATCCAGTGCGTCGTCGATTCGGGGTAGAGGATAAACATCCTTGCGTGTGATCTTGTTGAGACGGCGGTAGTCCACACAGAACCTGATGGAGCCATCTTTTTTCGTCACCAAGACAACAGGAGAGGCCCAAGGGCTGTGAGAAGGCTGTATTATGCCGCGCCGAAGCATGTCGTTAACATTGTCACGGATGACGCGGCGCTCGCTCGGCGAGACTCGGTACGGTCGCTGACGCAAGGGAGCGTGGGTACCAGTGTCAATTGTGTGAGAGACGGCCAATGCGCGCCCCAAGGAGGGCTGGGAAAGGTCGAAAGAGTTGCGGAAGCGGCAGAGAAGTTCCAAGATTTGGTCACGGTAAGCGGACGGAAGGTCGGGAGCGATGTTACGACGAAAGACGTCGATGGAAATCGAATCGGGCGCTGTGGCACAAAAGGCTAAGGCAGTAACTGGGGAGCAGGCACGGGTATCAGAGAACTCGGAAGCAAGAGCAGGGTCCAGTTCTTCAATAGAGCCGAGGCATTCGCCGCGAAGAACAAACGACGGGCAAGAAAATGGGTTGGTGACATAGATGGCGCAGTGTCCATCGGAAATCAAGACAACGGCGAATGGAATGAGGAGGCGCTGATGGCGAGTGGCTGTTGCGGTAGGTGTGAAAAGAACAGGGCCGCTGAGGAAAGAGTCGGGGCGGAGCGGAACGAGGGCTGAAGAGGAGGGAGGTATGTCGGTGTCGGCAGCTACAAGAAGCTTAGCGGAGCGCACAGGTAGGTCACACAACGAAACATCACACAGGGGAGAAAGCTCAAGTTCCGCACGGGCACAATCAATCACTGCACGGTGGGTCGAGAGGAAATCGCAGCCGAGGATGACATCGAGAGAGCAGGCGGTCAGCACAACAAACTCGATGGTATAGGCGACGTCGTTGATAGAAACGCGGACCGTGCAGGCTGCGATGGGGTGGATGCGCTGAGAGGTGGCCGTACGTAGTGAAAAGTCAGACAGCGGCGTTGTCACCTTACGAAGTTTGCGGCGAAGAGCATCACTAATTACTGACATTGCAGCGCCCGTGTCGACGAGCGCGAGAACGGGGACGCCTTCAACAGACACCTCAATCACGTTAGCAGGAGAACACGGAGGACTTAAAAAGTTGGCAAAACACGCAGTTCTTGCCTCCTGAACTGCGGCAGTCAGTTTTCCTCTGGGAGAGGGTCCGGGCGGCGGAGCATCGGAGAAATGGAACGTCGACGAGGGGAAGGCGAGCGGCGAGTAGGGTACTGGGAGCGATGTGTAGAGGAGGCAGAAGAGACATTAGGCAAGGGCGGCCCGGAATCGTAGCGGAAATTGCGCATGAAATCGCCAGAACGAGGAGATCGCTGACGGAAAAAGCGTGCGACATGGCCCGGAAGACCGCAGGAATAGCATATCGGTCGATTGTCCTCGGTACGCCAGGGGTTCGTAGGGTTTCGGCGGGGTCGACGAACCGGGACCTGCGGCGGGGGTATAGACGGCGGTGGAGCATAAAAGGCGGGGCTGCTAGGGTAGGCGGCAGAGGTGGGCGAGCGCTGTGTACCGGTGACTGCTTCAGCATAGGTGAGCGGCGCTGCCACAGGAGGAGGTGGGGGACTGGATGGCAGAACTGCAGCGACCTCCTCCTGAATAGCACGACGGATAGTGGGCGTGAGAGATGGCGCAAGGTCGTGCGGAGGGCAGACGGGGTCGGGAATGTGATGCAGCAGAGAAAGCTGGCGAGCGACCTCTTCGCGGATGAAGTCTTTAACCTGCTGCATGAACAGGGACTGCTCAGCAGACGAGCCACCAAGGGCCAAGCCAGCAAGAGCCCCCGCAGGCGCGCCGGACTGCCGCGTAGATGCGCGTTGCTTGCGGAGTTCGTCGAAGCTTTGGCACAGCTGGATGACGGTAGCGTCGGAGGTGGGGTTCTTCACCAGCAGCATCTGGAAAGCGTCATCGGCTATGCCTTTAAGTATGTGGTTGACTTTATCCCCTTCGGACATGGAGGGGTTGACACGCTTGCACAGGTCAACAATGTCCTCGATGTAGCTTGTGAACGTCTCGGAAGGGAGCTGAGATCGAGCACGAAGACGTTGCTCGGCGCGAAGCTTCCGGACGGCGGGGCGGCCGAAAACGTCGGCGAAGCTCGTTTTAAAGGACGACCAGGTGGGTAGATCGGCCTCATGGTTGCGAAACCATAGGTTGGCAACGTCCGTTAGATAGAAGAGGACGTTGCTAAGTTTCACGGAATCGTCCCACCGATTGTAAGTGCTGATGCGCTCATAGGAGGCCAGCCAATCGTCGACGTCTTGGTCATCGGTGCCACTAAACGGAGAAGGGTCACGCTGGCGCTGCACCCCGTGACAGAGTACGGTGGCAGGGATGGGCTGCGATGGTTCACTCGGACCATCCGGCATGGTGGCGGAGACGAGGAGCGTTCCACTTCGAAGTTCCAGGATGAGGACCGGGACGGGAACCGAGGCACCTCCACCAAGTGTCAAGGCGTTTATTTGAAGCACAGGTCGGTTGGTCTTGGTTGACCGGCGACACGACGGGCACACTCACAGGCGTCGTTCGAAAAAACCCAGCTGCACTTCGTCTGCTTCTTCGTTGTCCCGCTTGAACTCGTCCGCTTCTTCGCTGCGCTGCGCCTGTCGGTCCCATTACACAATGTACGTTCTTATGCCGACCTTTTTTCCACGGAGTGCGATGGTTTTTTGCGCTTATGTGCCGACTTCAAACTACCCGCGTAACATCTTCATCGTTCAACTTGTTAGACCTTGTTCTTACCTCGTCGCCTGATCTTGTTGCTCCAATATCTTGTTTGCCGGGATTAAGTGATCATTGTATGCTTCATTTTTTCATTGAACGTCGTGTCATCACGCCAAAATAACGATTCTAACTACATCCGTGACTACAAAAATGCCAAAACGATTCTAACTACATCCGTGAGTACAAAAATGCCAACTGTGAGGCCATAAATTGTGAACTCGCTGATTTTATCGATGTGCACTTACCGTCTTTTCACGAGCGTCCAATCGAAATTAACTGGAGCGTTTTTAAGCAGAAAATTGCGTCCCTGACCGATTCTTTGGTGCCCCTGAGAAAAGTATTAACTAACAAAAGTTCGCCCTGGTTTAGCTCTTCAATAAAAAGGCTATCAAACAAAAAGAAACGTCTGTTTTGTTCCGCCAAACTGTCCAATTCTGTGCTCCGGTGGGATGCTTATCACTCCGCTGCGTCTGAATATAAGTCAGCACTAAAACTAGCTAAAGAGTCGTTTTTTAGTCACTTTTCCGTCGATGCTATTAAATAATCCCAAACAATTTTGGAACGTGGTTAAGAAAACTGATCCATCTACAATTAATCTTAAAACTTTAGACGGTCAAGTAATTCGCAGTGAAATGTGTGCTGATGTTCTTAATGATGCGTTTACAGCTTCTTTTACCAACGATTTAATTACCGCAATTCCTCTTTACCCACCCCATGACTTCTTGTCTATGAACCCCATTATAATGGATTCTGTTGACATCGAAAAAATGATTGATCAGCTCAAGACGTCATCATCATACGGAATTGATAGCATAAACTAGAAAATTTTGAAAAATACCAAAGTGTACAGTGCTATTATTCTTGCTGAACACTTTCAACAATATCTTGTGTCTGGCTGTATTAATAGCGACTGGAAGGTGGGCAAGGTGGTTCTCCTGCACAAGGCTGGTGTCAAACATTCTCCTAATAATTATCGGCCCATTTCACTTCTTAGCATCCCTTGCAAGATCATGGAACATGTCATATGCTCTCACCTTGCCAATTTACTTGAGTCAAATTCCTTTTTCAGTCATTGATAACACGGGTTTCGTAACTTATTCTCATCCAAGACGCAACTTCTATGCTTTACACAGGATCTTCATTTCATTCTTGACCGGGGTTCCATAGCTGACAGTATATTCTTCGATTTCTCCAAAGCCTTTTGCAAAGTTTCTCACCAATTACTACTTTTCAAATTAAATAATCTCAATCTCGACCCTAACATCATCTCGTGGCTTCAGTCTTTCCTGACTAATCGTTCTAAATACGTGACTGCTAATAAATCCAACTCTCGTTACTCTCCAGTGGGCTCAGGCGTTCCCCAGGGTTCTGTCCCAGGCCCCCTACTTTTTCTCATTTATATGAATGACTTGCCTAACAACACTGCTTCTTCCGTATGTCTTTTTGCCCACGATTGTGTTATTTACCGTGAAATTAACAGTGACTCTGACACTTCTGTCCTTCAATCTGATATTAACCAAGTTTCAGAATGGTGCAAATTATGGCACATGGAACATTGATAAGTGTAAACATTTGAGTGTTTCTCGACGTAACACTGGAATAGCCACTTACGACATTAATAATATCCATCTTGAAACTGTATCTTCGTATAAGTACCTTGGTGTGCACATAACTTCTAATCTTTCTTGGAATCTGCACGTGGAATTTATTACTAACTATGCTAACCGCACGTTGACGTACCTGTGCAGAAACTTCTTCCTTTCTTCTACTTCAATAAAATTGCTCCTTTATAAAACACTTGTTCGGCCTAAATTGGAATATGCAGCCTCTATCTGGGACCCTGACCTGTCATCATTAGCCACTGAAATCGAATCTGTTCAAAACCGTGCGTCACGTTTCATATTTTCCAATTATCACCGTATCTCCAGTGTTACTGCTATGAAAACTACTTTATCATTGCCACCTCTCGCAGAAAAAATTCGCGCTTATGCCTATTTCATAAGATATATTACTAAAATCCCGTCCTTAAGAGCCGGTTACTAACTACCCCTTCATATGCTTCAGGCCGCATTGAGCATTTTCGCAAAGTAGGTGTTCCGTCATGCCATACTAAACACGCTTTTTCTTCTTTTGTCCCCGAAACTTCTGACAGTTGGAACCACCTTCCCAGTCACATTGTCAATAATTCTAATCCAAGTTATTTTAAGACTGCCCTATGCAATCTTTATATGTAGATTCTAGTCAGTTTTATTTTGCGTTCGTTTTCGTTGTCTTTTTGCTGTCTGCCGGAAATGTTCTCTTTTTTTTTGGGGGGGGGGGGAATTGCTGTTTTTTCCCCTTTGCCTTCTCTTGCCTTCTCTCGCCGCGTTTTCGTTTCTTCTATTTTGATTTTCTGCTGCACTATATCCGACCCAATGTATGTCCTTCCCACTCCCCTCTTTATAGCCTTCGGTCCCTGAGGGTATTTGAATAAAAAATAAATAAATATAGTTAAAAAGTTAACTAATAAGTATTAGTTAACCAGCCTGATGTTAGCACGTCTTAGCTGAAATCTTATGTACTAGGCCGCAAACAATGCTGCGCAGAAAAAAAAGCCATCTTCAATTCAAAACCTACTTTTAAAAATTGTGTGAAGTCATAGGGTGAAACGCCCTGTATTTCAAAAAGTTGATTTGTTTATTTCTAAAAAGTTGATTTCTTAAAATTGATGAGTGCGATGCCACCTAGATTGACAACAGAACTCCCCCGTAACGTCGTCATATTGAATCAATTGAGCCGGCACTCTAGGTTGTACAAATCGCCTATAGAGCCCACAACGCGATAAATCTCAGCACATTACTCTCCGTTCTCGTAAATTCTCGCTGAGGAATTAGGAATCAGCGGCGTCCTGCCTCCGTTGCGAGATCGTCCTCTCCTATTAGGACCCATACCGAAACAAACCATCCACTTTTGCCCTTTGTTTTTTCAAATTTACATCCCAGGCGGGAAACTTACAAGCCCCTCACCTTTCGTGGAGAGCCCCGAACTGCAAGGCTTGGCGAGCAGTCCCTGCTCACGGGCAGACGATGTGCCGTTCCACACGAGGAGCTCTTGGCCAGTGCTCACGGCCTTGATTGTCCGGTAGTAGATGTTTCCGCCGCGCGTGTAGGCCACCGAGTTCTGTTCTTCGGGGCCGGCAGCGTAGTTTACATATCGCATCCAGTTGGATTTGTCTAGCGGACGGCCGTCCACCAGAAACACCTCGCCGTTCTTGTGAACCTGCGGTTAAGAGTCTGCCTTTCTGTCTCCCCTGTACACTGCGAGCCCACGGGAAGCAACGCGGGCAGTCCAGCAGCCGTACATACAGTGTCAAGCAGAAGCGCATGGCCCGAGATTATGGGTGTTAGCCGTTAAATGGAAACTCGCATGATATGATCATCTTTTCATTTATTACCGTGAGGAGTTGAACTATACTGAATGATAAGGCCCTCTGCATCTCATCGCATGGCGGTACGCAGCGACTGGAAAATGGTTTTTGCTTGTATCTTTGTTCCTCTTATCGTGGAAGAAAGAGAAGGCCAGTGCCTCGGTGGCTCTGGAAAGGCATGATACCAGACGCACCTGCCAGGTGTAGCTGTTGCCCTCTCCGTTGTCCTTCATCTTGACGCCCTCGTAGGGACCGAAGGAGACCCTTTTTGGCAGCGGCTCCAGAGTGAACACTCCTTACTGGGCGCCCGTCATGGTGGATCGCCGGATTGACAAGCCTTTCGGGAGGGTCTTGTTGGCGCGTAGCGGGTCTCCGGCGACCACCTGCGAACGACGCGCGGTGTCTCAGATGCTTGCAGTGCTCCTTGCTTGTCTTTTCCACGGTACTGGGAAAAGCACGCTATTTGAAGTTCTCATTTTCGGTGGAGCTAAACTTTCAGACTCGAGCGCTTAGTTTGCACATGCATGAACGCTGCCGTCTCAGGAACATGTTGAAATGAAAAGAATGCCTGGTGCTTGGTTACGGGTTGCGGTCACGAGAAAAGGAAGGGAGCAGTCCCACTCATCGTAGTCCTCTCTACCACGTGAGGGAACGGATGAAGGATGCGGTGAAATGAGGGAGAGAGAGAACGGAAGTGTTGCCATAGTGGAGAGCTCTCGTGAGGCGTGGCGTACCCTTACTACCCAGACGAATGGGGTGTTTCGGAACCATGCACCACCCTCTCCGCTCTGCGCGCTGCATGTCGGCTTTCGCGTCGTTGCGTCTTATGCCGACAGAAACCAAGTAGATGCCAAGGAGACCCCAAGACAGCGTTTAGGAGAGACTATTCAATGAGTACATGCTTCGTGCTCACCTCCGTGTCCTTGACGTGGGTCAACGGGCGGTGTACGGGGCAGTCTCCGGGGTGGTCTGTTCCTCATTCTTAGCAAACTGTAAGAATAGCATCCACGCCGAGGTTCCGAAGACAGTTTAGAGGGTGCCGCCATTTTGCATGCAGTACAGTACTCACTGACTCAAGTGAACATGAATAACGGGAGTAATAATGCATGCAACTGAAATATGCGCGTCTCTGTGCGTCCAAGTCTCATCATATCAAAATAAAAAAAAACATATTCTTCAGTGAGCTCTCTCAGAACTCGAAACAAACAGTATAAAAGAGTTATCCATGCAACTGCCTTCTCCGTAGAGTTAAACACATAACAAGTCAGTATGACCATGCAACTACCCGCTGCGCAAAATTTGCCATTCGAGACATGCCACCATGCATTCCCATATAGATACACTTACTGCTAGAAGACTCATTTACAACGAACTGTACGTTTCCTATACCATCGATCTGGAAGCTAGGAGTCGGTGTTCGTGGACAGCTCACACAGATATTCGGGCAGTCGGACTCCCTGGAACACTCCCCGGAAGAGGCTGCGGTTCATGACAGCCTAATTGCCGTAAAGATGGCTTTCGGCTTTTAATCCCATTAAGCACATATAAGTTAACACTGCAATTTTGTGCAAGAGTTTTGCATTAGTTTTACGGTGGAATGAGTTCCAACAGTTCTATCCTTTTTATAAGTTCTGAACTAAAAATTTGGCTTATCTCTGTTAATGTAATTGTTCTTGCCACCTTCATGTGATTTCTTATGATGTTGACTTTTGTGCCTTTCGCGCTGTTGCCCACCTTTGAAATGTGAACTACGTAAAGGCCTAGTCAGGAGGCATTGAAACTTCTTTTTGCCGCACTTGGTGGGCATACTGTGCAGCTGTACTTTATGTCCAAATAGGCCATCGCGGTGGTAATGGCGCTCGGCTGCTGACTCAAAAGACACGGGTTCGATTCCGGCCGGGACGGCCGAAATTCGATGGGGGGGGGGATTCTAGAGGCCCGGGTACTGTGCTATGTGAGTGCACGTCAAAGAACCCCAGGTGATCAAAATTTCCGGAGCCCTTCACTACGGCGTCCCTCATAACCTGAGTCGCTTTGGGACGTTAAACCCCCATAAACCGATCTTTAATGACCTAATGGCAGTAACTAAAGTTTCTTGAAGTAAAATTATATCTGGGTTCAATTGTGAGACAAGGTTCTATAAATTGTGAAAAGAAAATGCGACTGAATGGCAATTCCAATGTAATACTTTTAACCGCGCCGTGGTTACAGTAAAAGCAGACAGCCCGTGAAAGCCTCCTTTGACACATCGGTTTTATGCGGAATTCTAGGGAAACATTTCTTGCTTTTGTTGTTTGGGAGGGCAGATTTCGACGGAGAGGAAGGAGCTCGACGCGTCTGGGAAGGATTCGCCACCTCGACGTCCGTAGCGCAAACAGTATAGAGGCTGGTATCCGCGCACCATGTACAGGCACAAGCGAGGAGGAAGCAGGAATAGTAGTCAGAGGAGAGACGCCAAAGATGCTATGGGAAGGGCTAGTTAATGAAGCGGGAAGACCAACAGTTGAAGGTGCGAACTGACTGGAAAAACCTGGGAGAGAGCTTCACTGAAGGCAGACCGCATACGATCCACAACGCCTGCAAGCGCCTTCTCACCAGCCGAGAACACAGACTTAGTCAGGAACGCCTCTACCTCGGACCCAGATGACCTAGCAAGTCCCGAATAATAATGCCTTTTCCGGTCTAATTGCGCATAGACATCAACTCTAGAGCATCTTCTTTGCTGAATGATGTCGAGAACATTCTGCTCCTCAGACCGTTTATGACAGCCAGCATCATCACCCGGAGAGTCCGCAACTGGGACCCTCAGATGTGCAAAGGTCTGCGGAATGGTTATCCCCGCATAGACGGCAACGCGTAGCAGTTTAGCAAGCGTTGCTGCTGTGACCAAAGCGCCAGCAATTTCGGCATTACAAAAGGGCGAGTTTGTAGCGGGTCGACGCGGTACACTATGGGCCAAACCTTAAGCTCAGACGGGCAAGCAGATCCTGCAAATGTTGCAATCACAGACTCTGTCGGCGTACGTGAGCCATTGGCATCTCTGGAACAGCGGTAGACTGACAACACACCAATATCGGCGTCCTGAAATCCCTCAAGTAATTCCTGAGGAGAGGCCGATGGGTCCACGCCGCGAATACCTTTGAACATGCGAGTTGCTCTGCTAACAAGGGCTTAACTGGAACCGACGCGAAGGATGTGCAATGCAGCAACTCCGACACGCATTGCACATCCTAGGATCAACACAGAATGCCCCTTCGGCCGAAATGGCGCACCTCAGAGATCTCCAGGGGGAGGCTGGTAACAGCCTTCAGCTGCTCCTTTAGAGTTTGAGTTTTAGGGCTCCGTGTCCAATGGGTAGAAGCGCCACTGGAATGCTACTGACGCCATTTCGTCCGAATGAATCCAGGGTCAAACATTGGGTCGGCAGTCTGGAGCCCAAACCGGGAAAGCTAATGATATAGTTCGAAACCTATGGGTACATTAAACCTAACTATCGCTTCAACAATAAAAAAGAACAACACCCAGCCAAAACCCCAACACGCTTAGAACGGCCTCACCTTACAAGACTGAAGAGGGTGTCCAGAGGAGGCAACACAATCGAAAACAGGAACAGCGGCAGGAACCGGCAGTCACAGCACACAACACAGCACACAGCCGCAGTACTCGTAAGAGATTGTAACGACCCTTCTACCAAGTTATCTGCTCGGGGCAGGACAAGCGGATGATATATCAATACTCAATGGCGACCGATCTAAAGAAGGAAGGAAGGAAGGCCTCAGACGTTGCTTGCACATACCCACTACGGGGGAGTGGCCAAGACACATGCGGTTAATTACTGGATACAGGAAAGTTTTGACGGGAAAAGGAGTGGTAATAGTATGTAGTCTTAGAGATTGGAAGAGGGAAGGAAAGGGGTCCAGTTAACTTGGAGATCAAAGACGGGACAATTGCTTAATGTGCATAATAGTACACAATGCCTGTAATTTTGCAATGTCGTACTGATTGAGGGCGGGAAAAAGAAATTAGAATGGGAGTCGCTGCGTTTCTTGAAGAAAATTTTGCACAGCAGAGCGCACACTATTGTCGCTTCGTCCAAGCAAAAAAGCTCCAATGGAAAGAACAACCGCGGAAGACACAGGCAAGCCCAGTTGATGACATGGAATCTGCAAAAGACGCTTCCTCAAATGAGAAAAGCGGCGGCAGAACAACAGGAAGTGATCTATTGTCTCAGGTTCGGCACAAAAAGGGCACAGTGGGGAAGCTGCCAGGCCAGATCTGTGAAGGCAGAAATTTAGAAGGGGAACCCGGCAACGCAAGCGCGTGAAAGAGACCTCTAGTCTGCGTGAGCGCCAGTCTTTGCTACTCCAAGGATGCAGAAGATGCGGATATTCGGGAGATGATGTAAGAGCCGAGGCAGCAAATTCCTGAAATATTGTGTAGCTGCGAAACCTCACCGCAGCTGTATATGCACACGATGGCAGGACAGCAACTATTGGGCCGCTGAGAGAGGCTCTTGCCAAGGAATCTGCTACCTCATTTAAGTGAAAGCCCATGTGACCGGGTACCCAAAGCAACCTTACCGAATTTAGATGGAGCGGAATCAGGAACTTAAAGAGGCGTAATGGCCGAGAGTCAGTGGGTGAGGATAAGGAAGAGCAAATGGACAGAGAGTCTGTCATAACCACGAACTGGGAAAGGGTACATTCTAATTTTCGTAAGGCTAAGATTACTGCTAATAATTCAGCCAGAAAAATTGGAGTGAAGTCAGGAAGACGGAGAGAAAAAGACCAATCCAGTGAAGGCGAAAAAATTCCCACACCTGCCTTTTCGCGATCCTGGGAGGCATCGGTAGCAATAAGAACATGAGAGGGAAAGGACCTTAGGTCATCCTGCAATAGACCCTGAAGAAGCGGGAAGGGCTGCAGCTTTGCATTCGATGGCAAAATGTCATCGAATTCAATCTGGACAGATGAGGAGTTGTTATATATTTGGCGGACATCTGTGAAATGAATATTTATGCGATCAAGGAGGGACTGCACGTAACATATCTGCGGGGTATGAAATCGAGACCAGGCAGCACTAAAAAAGGCGGAAGGTTGACTAAGAAATATTATACTGGAAGCGTGAAGAGGTGAGTCGCACAATTTTAAAAATGTTTGAACTGTTAAAAGGCGAAACCTAGCTGATAACGAAGGCATTCGCGCCTCAAGGTGCAGAACAGCATTGGCGACATATTTTGGAAGCCCGAGACAAAGGCGCAACGCCTCACGCTCCAAAAGCACAAGATGGCGAAGTTTATAGGCTGGAGCTCCTGAGAATAAAACACACCCGAACTCTAAAATTGGGCGGACGTACATTTTATAAATCATGAGAAGCGTATGCCTTCTCATGCCTGACCTAGCACTACAAAGAATGCGCAGGATGCCAATGGCCCGAACTCCTTTTGCAGAAACTTGCTCAATGTGTGGCCGCCAGGAGAGAGTAGAGTCGTATATTACACCGAGATACTTCACCGTCTGAACTTGAGGTATTATGTTATTTCTATAGACCAGGCAGATATTTACTGGAACAGAAACTGGAAATACTAACAATGCGCATTTCTTCACATTAGGGACAGATTAATTCTTCCTAGCCAGTTGTCAAGAACATTGAGGCAATTTTGCAGGGTTTGATAAAGAGTGTGAATGTCACCTGCTGATGCAAAAAATGCAATATCGTCGGCGTACACATAAGTTTTCACATTTTGAATGCATAAAATTGAGCTTAGAAAAATGTTAAAAAGAACAGGTGAGAGAACTGATCCTTGCGGAACACCTCTTGTCTGTGGAAATCTCCTTGAGGAAACACCATATTGGCAGCAGTAAAATTCTCTATTTTCCAGAAAAAACAGAAATCCATGCTACAAAATAGCTTGGGAAGTTCAGTTCCTGTAATCTTAGTAATAGAGACGAGTGCTCCACGCTGTCGTATGCTTTACTGACATCCAAGGTGACAAGCGCAGCAAACTTTTTTCTATTGCGAGCTAATTTAATACGACTCTCAAGGTCAGTATGAGCACACCAAATTGAACAACCCGGCCTGAAACCAATTTGGCATGGATTCAATACAGCATTTTCTGAAATGAATGACATGACACGGCTGAGAAGGACCCTTTCCACCAATTTCAAAGGTTCGATGTTAACGAAATAGGGCGTATATTGTCTAAAGTTAAGCCCTCCCCTTGCTTTTTAAGCAATGGAACTATTTGAGCAAGACGCCCCTCATGCGGTATCCATGGACCTTTAATAGAATGGTTAATTAGAGCCAACAGGTCTGCAGGAGATTCACTAAACAATATTTTGATCATAGATGAAGTGACCTTATCGGGGCCAGGAGCCGCTGGGGATAAGCGCAGAACAATTTGCGACAGCTCAGGCATAGAGACCTCAGTGAAATTACTTGAGGTGCATGTGAATATAGTAGGAGAAGGTAAAGCAGATGTAAAGCGAAGCTCTAGGCCACACGCAATATCCTCTAAGGCCTTTGCGATGTCAGCTCAGCAGGGGACTGAACGAGGGATTCAATGTTGGCAGCCGGAGAAATCACCTTGTTGCGCCTCATGAAATTAAACAAAGCTCGTTTATTTCCTGATTGGGAAAGGAAATCATAATGATTTGTATTATACTCCTCCTTTGCACGGGCGACAGTGCGCTTAAATGTTGCTGCAACATACTTATAATCCAGCCAATTTTTTGGGCATTGATTGATGAGAAGTTTCTTCCAAGCTGCTTTCCATCGTCTATATGCACGCGTGCACTCAGCATTCCACCAATTGTTCGCGATTGCACCCTTTGTGCTCTTAAGCAAAAATTCAGACTTTTGCCTTGCATGGTCCAGTACTGAGCATAGATGTGCAGCCTTGCTTTCGACACTTCTCTGAGCGCGAGTGTCTGAAGTGATTTGGAGGGCTGATTTTAGCGTGTCTTTAAAGCAATTGTAATTTATTAACGTGCGCTGATGTCGCTCAGGAAGAGTTAATTTACACGCAATCTTGAAACTAATCGGTAGATGATCACTGTTTGTTGCACATTCAACAGGCGCCCAAGACATAACAGAGACTCCTGGGGAGGAAAAAGTTAAATCCAAGGCAGAGCGGCATTCACTGCGAACAAACGTAGGCAATATGGAATTGTTGCAGATCAAGTTATTGCCAGAAGCCCAATCAAATAGTCTAGAACCAAAGCTGTCTGTTTTAAACCCCCAAGTCACATGGTGCGAATTCAAGTCGCCAAGTAATAAAACCTCAGATCGGCTACTAGACATGAGTGAGTTAAGGGGCTGAGTGTCACGCACACCAGGCGGGAAATATGCATTAGCTACCGTAAAGGGCTGTTGACCTGGGACACTAAGGTCAACCACAAGGATTTCACATTCATTGTCCGCATATTGAAAAGAAATGCATGCCCTGTGGCAAAACTTTGTAGATATGAGCACTAACAACCCTCCCCCTCGTGATGACCGGTCAAGCCGGAACGGATGGTAATCCTTGAGATGATAATTGAAATTTGAAGTTAGCCATGTTTCCTGTAAAGCAGCTAAATCTGGTAGAAGCTGAGTGCATAGGCAATTTAAATCTGTTGAAGCGGAGATTATAGATCGACAATTCCACTGGAGTACACTTAAGAACCCTATCTTGGCAGAAGTGCTGCCGCCGCGACTGCCTTTTCTAGAATCCTGGTCTTAGCGTTTTGACTTGCGTTACTTTTCTTTGTCTTTGACTGGGGACAAGATGGACCTGCAATATTCAGAGGAGACCTACTTCATTTCTGGGCGCGGAGATCAGACTCCATATCCATACAATCCATAGAGGATGCGTCCATAACGCTATGCGAAGGAGAGGCCTGAGAGGTCTTTTGTTTCTCACATTGTTTTTGGCCGTGTGGAGCGGAATCGATAACTACAGAAGAAGGGGTAGCTTCCGAAGCCAAAGAAGACAAGAGCAGAGCGGTGGACACCTGCAGAAGATTGGTCATCTGAGCAGCTATGACCTGCGAAATGCACGTGGACACGGTTTCCAAAATGCCATCCATTGCATTTGCCACAGCTTTCTCAACTGCCGCTGTAATAGCCTGGGACCAACCAGAATCCATTAAGGGTGGACATTTGGCGGCCACACTAGAGTAGGCTGAGGCACGCTCCTTGACTGCGGCAAAAGCCTCTCTCCGCGTGCATCTGCGCTTGTCTATAAGCTCGAGCAGGACAGTCAGGCGAATAAGCAGGGTGAGCATCGCTACACAAACAACATTTCTCTTGCTGTTCAGGACATTCCTCTCTGCAATGACGTTCCCCACAGGCACAGCAGCGTAAGACCGATTTGCAGGCTTTGCCGCTGTGGCCAAATCGCCAGCAGTTTTGACACTGAAGGGGCCGAGAGTTAAAGGCATCTACTCGAAAAACCAATGGCCACACCTTAATCTCTGACGGGCAAAATATTCCTGCAAATGTGGCAATGACGGACTCCGTAGGAATTTTTCCTCCGTCAACAATCCTGATGCATCGATGGACAGCAATCACTCCCGCAGGCGAGAGGTTCTCAAGCGTTTCCGCAGGGCTCAATCGAGAGTCGACCCCTCGGACCAAGCCCTTGGAACATGCTAGATGAGGCGGAATGAATGCGCTCACAGGGTGTTTGGCGAATGACGTACACTTCAGCAGGTCTTCAATACAGGCTTTATCCGGCGACCTGCACAAAATACCACCCCTGCCGACCTGCCCGACGTCGGTAATGTGCATGAAATGCTGCGATGTGGACCTAAGAGCCGCCTGCACGGCCTCCGGGTTGTTCAGTCGGATAGCGCCTCCATCGGAAGGCACTATTGCGACTGGAATGCTTGAAACACCGCTGCGGAAAAAGAGATCATTTGGGAGCTGCTCTTTAGGAAGAGATGCCGACCAAGGGGAAAACCCCTGGCCAGGAGAAGAAGTAGACATTAAGCTCTCGTCCCGCACCCAATCACCCCAGAACAGGAGCAAACAGGCACAGACAAAAAGGAGAAATTTATCAAGCTAGAGCAACACCGCCAGGTACTTAGCCACTGCCCTGCAGCCTGGGTAGCTGAGCCACGTCAACAGAACAGAGACCAGCGATCGAAGAGCTGACGAAACGACCCAAATATCCAGCCAGCCTCAGCTTCGGCGACTGACCCTTCCGACCACCACCTTCTTCCGACCCTGACAGCGCGAGAACAGCATCGTCGTCGTCAGCTATGCGCCATCTGGCAATACTAGGTGGCACTATCTTATAATTTTGCAATTTTCAAAATCTTTGCCCGACGATGTTGTACATGGTGCTCTGGCTGTCTCTTTCCCGTAAGCCCGTTACAATTCACAAGGGTAGAAACTTGCACCGGTCGGTAACGGTGATCCATGGTATGTGAGTGTAGCGCAAAACGGGTTAAATTGCAAAGACGCACAAAACACAGACGCTAACTTCCGACTGGTAGAAACCTTGCCGACCAAGACGAACGTGATGAGAGAGGGGAAACAGGCGCATGCGCTTGGAAAAATAATGAAAATCAGGTGAACGAGGAACTACGGACATGCACGACTCAGCGATTTTTCAAGACGGCCAGCTCTCTTTTGGACAGGGAGACAGACGGCTTGCGTACGCATTTATCTTCCAAGGCAGCGATACGAGCTGCTTCAATAATCTCACTTGTTAACTGATCCGATAAGAAGGCGGAGCGGCCGCGTAGAACGCCGGTGCATTTTGCGTCGCTTATAAATGTATACAAGGGTTAAGCTAGGCTAGGCACTTACTTTGCACTTGATAATCTGCACAAATCGGGTGTATTTTTTTTTGCCGTGAGCCTCACCAAACATCCCGTGTCCTAACGCACACTTGAGCTTTGCTGTTTCGTACATCCTGATGACGCTCGACAGGTTCCTCGAAGCACTGCCCTTTCCTTGAAGGGGATCGCTGCGGTAGGTGTTCTCTCAGCATGCTGATAGTCACTGCATGTGAACGCAAACTGCGGCATTCCCACTCGAGGACCATCGTACCGTTCAGCAACGACCACCACCTCGAAGCTTCATCAAATACTGCCAAGAGATGTTAACCGTCACGATGGCATCCGCGGGTTTTAATCACATTTTATGCCGGTTTAATTGTGTAGGCGGCGCCCCTGATGAACTGTGCATTTGATAGGCTGACTCAAGAGCGAGGCGCGTGCTGTAAAATCACACATACAAGATATGTCCTGAACATGTTTCGTCTTTCTGCCGCGTAGGGTATTAACTTTTCTCGCTAATTAGTAATCGAATGCGTGTGCTTTTGCGACTTCTTTAAAATCTTGTGCAACTGATTGACCTGGAACCTTTGAATTGAGTAACACATCAACGTGCGGATGGCTGTGTCGAAGCAACAGTTAAGCAGAACTTTTTCAGAGAAGTTTGCGTTCGAGCTATTACACCCCTAGCTATGCGAATCAGTTCGCAAACCTTGTACATATGACAGCTTAAACGACCAGCGCGCGAAGGAATGCGCATGCTTTCATTTGCTATCCACCTCATCAAAACATTTTAGTTTTTCATACTGGTGTTACACGTGCTATATTTCACTAGTCAGACCATCTTTTTTTGTCAATTTTGTAATAAACGTTGACCTGCGCTTTTTGAATGACCCCTCGTGTATTCAAGGAATACCACCAAGTGAGATGTCTACCCAACCAACGAACAAATACACTAAGAGTAAGACAGTGCGCTCAGGCATCAAAGCCCGAAAAATAAAGAATGGGAAGCTATATGATGGGGACACAAATTTTCTGGTGGTTTTCTTTTTTGATCACTGATTTCAGGAAATGAAATTCACGAAGCTCATTCCAAGCTTTCGTCCCTCGATTAAAACGACCAGAAATTTTTAGGACGCATAAGAATGCACGCTCGCAACTGGTGCGCGTCGCCGGAATTCGCGGTACGTCATAGTATGTAGAAGGCAGTCCTCGCTACTTTCTGCACGTTTCTCTGAGTGGAAAACGGCCGTATTCCGATGGAGGCGAAATGCAAAGACGTCCGTGTGGTGTGCGAAGTAAGTGCGCGTTGAAGAACCCCAGGTGGCCTAAATTAATCCGCGGCCTTCCTCTACGGCGCCCCTCGTAGTGCCTTGTGTCGCTTTGGTAGTAAACCCCACAATACTACCATCACCGCCGTCGCCACCTGTGGGACTCTGCTCTAAATATACTTGCATAATGTTATTTTACGCTCGTGATCTGCACATTATATTAACATTTTGAACACGTCTTTCACATTTTGTTTATTTTGAAATTCAAAACAATGTTTAGGGATATAACAGAACGTCAAAAGTAGCCAGATAGGCTTGCATCTGGGCATTTCAGCATGGCACATTTTGAACTGTCAGCGTTTCAGATCTCTCGTACGCGAGAGCAACTCTCGTCTTCATCCCTCTGGAGATCTGGGCTCGCAGTACGTGGTGCTCGAGAGCCCCACTACACGACCCAGAAGCAAACCCCTCAGCCTGCATATTTTCGACAAAGGCTGTATGCACACCTGCGATATTACGACTGCGGCCGCGCTTTAGTTTGCTGCGCCGGCGTGTTCACTGTAACAGGGAGAGGGACAGAAATACTTCATTACAGGTAACATAAAGGCGCTGTATGCACTTTGCCGCCAAGCGGAAAAGAGCCTACTGCTCGACATGAGCCGCAGCAGCCGCAGCCACGCCCAGCAGTGTGGAAAAGGGCGGTTGGGACAGTGTGGAGAACGGATGGATGTGGGGCAAGGAAGGTGTTTCACGTTCGTCTAGGGGAAGGGGAAATTGGGGCAGGAGGGACTGGAGCAAAAACGGTATAGGAACAGTCGGGCCGGGGTAATGATATATTAGGCGGTATGACTATCAATGCGTGAATCCGTAATGTGGTAAGGCGGCTGTGTCATGTAGGTAACGTCTGCAGCCAGCGTTGCCAGCGCGCAATGTTGCTTCGGGGTCTCCTTGTAAGAGTTTGTGGGAAAGTCCAATGGATCATCGGTGCCTGGATAAGAGTCTTCCGGGCAGGTTGATACACCACCTCATCGCCGGCAATCCCTGCGTGGCCTGGCAGCCACACCACAGCGATCGAAGAAGAGCAGATTCGGGACAGCGCACAGAAGAGGTCGTCGCGCAAGTCCTCGGGAAGGCGGCGCGCGCCCAAATGGCTTCCATCGAGTCCGTGCCAATGCGGTGCCAGGGAGCAGAGGGAAGGGAAGCAAGTTCCCTAGTCGCACGCACGATCGCAAACATCTCAAGAGCAAGCGGTGAGGTTGGATTGGAGTAGCGGCCAGCGGTGGATGCAATCGCAAAGGTGTCGAACGACGACACTGGCTGTGGCAGCGAGAAGAGGGGAATGGGACGTAGCACGGGATAGTACCGGGAAGAAGACGGTTCTGGTGCAGGGCCTGGGCCTGACGACGGGGTGCGTGCAGGCTGGGTTCACGTGGGCAGGAAGCGTGGCGAAGCGAAAGTTGTCGGCAAGTGGCTATTGCGACGTAAGTGAAAGACAATAGATGGAATGAGAAGCTGAGTGGAGTTGCGCGCAACCGGACAGGGAACGATTCATGTCAAGTCAGACAATGTCGGGAAGATGAAGGAAGGGCTCTGTGGCACATAATTTCTCTGTAGGTATTTGTATAGGGAGGTATAGAGCTGCTTTACAATATAGTGTTGCGTCTGTGCTTGTGCAGGCGCCCAGTAAGAGAGTGAGTTTGCAATCTTGTTTAAGAAAAAGCTGCGACTGATTTAAAGGGCTTATAGGCTCATCGACCGTACTGTGTCGGTGAACCACACAGCGAACCAGAGTCCCGTGGCAGCAGAAGTTTGTCCCGATACCAGCTGCCACAACCCTATTGTGCATTACGGCAGTCGCGTTGTTTTCGCTAATGCAGTGGAACCTAGTTATAACGAAGTCAAATTTACTCCGCTATTTCTTTGTTATAGCCGCCGGTACCGTTACACATCTGTCGCATGCCAAGAGAATTACTTACCAGCGCGGATTTACCGAGGATAACACAGGCAGTATTTAGTCTATTGCCAATGGGTGCTGGTGTAGTAGTGGGGAAGCCATGCAAAACGGGTGCTCGTGACAGAAGAGCGCCGCCGCGCACCCGCTTTTACCGTGGTCGATATCAACTTCAGCGCCACGAAAACAGGGTTAAAATTCGGAAGACCTCTCTTCCTGTTATTTACAACAGTATTGTACTAAGGGAACCTTCATCCTGTGCACTGAGGGCCACTTACGCGGCCGAATAAGGGTATGCCAATCGAATACGTCAGTCTTGTCAGCGCGAACCCGTTTCTTAAGCAGCCTGCATCAGCTTCAGCACCTAGAGAACGCGTTTTAGAGGAATAATGTAGAGGACAGAGCGATGCCTGTTCAGAATATCAGCCCCGTTCCTTTGACGTTGAAGCTGATACGGGCGGATATAAAAGCGTGCGCGTGGCGACAATCTCGTCGCGAATGCGCCTTTTAGTTGGCTTTCTCGCACGACCCCTAGCATGCCTGTTACAAGAACACCACTTGGCTTCTCCGCATAGCAGCACCATTTTGTAGTTGAGTGTGGGAACTCCAGACCGGATTTGGCTACCACTTCTTTATTCATGGCCGCCTTTTAGGAATCATCTGAAATCGTCTTGTCCTTGCGTTTTCTACTGTGTCGCTCATCTAGGCCTTGAGAAACTAGCGGGACGTTCAGTACCGCGAAGCAGGCAAAACGCAGTACCAAACGGTGAAACTACGCGACCACGCCTCGAAAATGGAAACTATACACACTGCACCAAAATAAGCACAGCGTGCTCCCAGCCGGCCGTGTGCACCGATATGGCTGGAGAACAGGGGAATTGTATATAGCTCCAAAGACTTTGGCAACGCTCAGGGGGCTGTGCGCGTCTCGCTGCCTGACATCGTTCAGCTGGCTGCGGGAGGAGCAAGGCACAGTTGAAAAACACAGACGAGAATTGACTGTCAGCTGAATGTTCGCTTCCTAGCAGCGAAGCGAGAGAAACAGGGAAGTCGACAAAAAGAGTGTGCGAAGAAGAAGAAACAAAGCAAAACGAAACAAGAAAGCGAAGAATGAGTAAGAGGTTAGGAAGAAGAAAACACGAGGGGTACAAATAACAGCAATGCCACTGAGGCCGAAAGCCTTCGCTGTTTCAAAATACTGCACGAAAAACCCGTGGGCCCCATTCCAGCATGGTGGTCACTGGCAGAGGTGGTGACCGAACTAGTCAGTCTATGCATGGCCAAACTTGTGGCGAATTTGTTCTGGTGCGCTAACACTAAAACCCCCAATCTCAGATTTCGCCAATGTTGTCCGAAGCCTCTGGCAGGTAGCAACCTGCCCACAGGGTTGGGGGCAATCTGCCGTTAGGCTTTACGAAGAACTATGCACAACAGTCTATGATAAAGCACTCTATGGCCGGGAGTGGGCTTCGAAACCGCGGCGACGCCAAGAGATCAGCTTCGCTGAGCACTGCTTTACACCAATAATTCATCGCCGCTACCCAACATCCCTTGTGTTTAACTGCCAGTATATCACGCTGTGCTTTGGACGCCGTCGTCTTCATCAACTTCCATCCGTGCGCGATGTATCCAAAACACACCGCTGTCGCGTTGACCTCATAAATCGATCGTCGAAGCGAAATCGAAGTGCAAACCGAAGAGCGAGAGCACCTAATTCGCATGTAGCGCAACCACGCTAAATCGTGCATCAATTTTTTGGTCAGAATTCAGCAGAAAAAAATAAAAATAAAGCTGTTTCACAATTATTGTGAATACTGACCACAATAACTAAGCAAGTAACGCACATTATCTGCGTCATATCGCCATTTTATGTCCCGAAAGGAGACCAAAAATGTCATATATGGGGCAAGTTAGAGGATTTTCTCAGGCTGTACTGAGAATCGGAGAACGGGACCAGGTGAGCACTTACTGTAGATCCAGATCAGCAGAGGACATCCTTGAAATAACTCAGTGACCCCGAATATCCATTCTCCGGACGTCTCAAGAATGTAGTCATGTAGCCCGAGGGGAAGGAAACCAAAAGTCCTGTGGAGCTAAGAATTGTGGCTCATACGGAGGCTCCTCAAGACTCGAGCGCGGTTGCCACCGCCTATGAAGTGTTCTATAATACGCTACGCCATTCTTGCAATGCATTTCATGCTTACGTCTACTGTCGAGGAAGAGACAACCAGTTTTGTTTGCTTCGTCGCTGCGTACACGAAAAAAGGGTAATCATTGCCAAATACACGTGCATTAGTTTTGAGAGTGACGAAACAAGCAAAAGAAAGGTCATGCATAGCTCGAATTTATGTATGTGCCATTTTGTGAGACAAACAACTGCAACAATTCGGCGCCGTAGGCACTACACCGCCTCTCATGCGATTGCATGCGGCAAAAGCAACCGATTTCTTCGCTCGGAACAAAACCTTTTCTGGATTCAAAAAGTGATATGGCAACGCCTTGTCCGTCGCTACACAAACTAGTCATAAGTACTAGCCAGCAGACCTGATAATTAAGGCTTTATTGGTGAATATTAGTAAACTACCTATTTATACTCTGCGTTTAATGTAACTGTCGTCTCCCGCGGCTTAAAGTTTGTTTCGAAAAATTATTTTATTTTCTATTTCAAGCATATATTAAAGTGAAACCTGTTAGCCTTGGTTTAGCCACATAGGTTATAGGGATGCATTCTACCGTTATATTTGCAGCGTCAGCAGTAAGACCTTAATTACTCAGTTTATTCAAACATTAAATTAACTGGCCGACGCCTGCCACGGCTGGCAGGATATGATAGCATAAGGAAACATTTATTGTCCCACAGGAAGAGGGTAGCTAGAGACCCGCGTAGAAGAGGGCGAGAGGTATTTACAATTGGCGGCGGCTTCAGGCAGTCGGACGAGTTTTAGCATAGTCTCCGAGTCGGAGCTCAGTAGTAAGGCCTCCCATTGGTGTTTCGACTTTATGTGTCGTCCCTCCCGAGGCATGAGGACATTCCTATAGTTCGTGGTCGAAGGTGGGCCTGAGTTCGCAGTTGGTGCATTTTTCTGAAGATTGCCTTGGGTCGGGTTTGGAAATGTGTAAGTTTGTAACTGGCGGCAGCTGATGGCTTGGTATCTGGTTAAGGATGTGTCCGCTTAAAGAAATTCTTGCTCTTTGCAAACGATAGTGCCGCGTAATTTCTCTGCATTCCAGCATGCGATCCCTGTCTGTGAAGGCCACCTCGCTCGGGTCCGTCCGGATAGAAACGCCTCTGGCGAACTCGTGGACCTTCTCATTACCAGGCAGGGATGCAGGTGCTGGTGTCCCGACAAGCGTAATTTTTCGGTCTATTAAGTGACGGCTTAGAATTGTATTCATCAAGGGGACCCTATCCCTGATGAAATTTAGTATGGCAACTATGGAGTCACTGATTATATACCTTGCTTTTGTGCCTACACAAGCCAGTGATACGGCAGCTTCCTCTGCAGTCTCTGGGTTACTTGAGAGTATGCAGGCACTTATTTGTGGAGTTGTTTAATACTGTCTATCGCGAGGGTCACCGTGTTCTTACCATACTCAGTGGCAGCTACGTAGACCACGTCCTCGTCTTGCAGGAAAGGATGCGTTTCTCGAGCGCTTCTGCCCGTTTGGCCCGGCGCACTGAGTGGTGAATAGGATGCATATGCCTGAGTAGTGGTGATACGATTATATTGTTCTGCATTTCTCCGAAAATGTCTACTTTGGCGGTTGTTCTTTTGTCTCGACTCAGATGGAGTCTCTTTATAGTGGCCTTGTCGGTTGTGGTCCCGGCTAAGCATTCGATTTGGGACGTTCTTACTGCTTCCATGATATCCTCTCGGGTATTTGCATGCCTTACTCTAGTAGGTGGTGAGTGGATGTTCGGATGGGCAACCCTGGAGCTTGCTCCGTCCACCGCCTGATAATTCCACCTAATTTTTTTTCCTTTTCTGCCACTTTAAGATCGAGGAAGGTGGCAGCGTACGAGGTACGGCTAACTACGAAGACCTGTACCAGCCGCAGGAGAATGTGCTCTTTCATGCAGTGTACCCTGTATGCAATCCGCTGTATGAGGCCCATCGGTTGTTGTGCACAGTTCTCCATCTTAGTTACTGCATCACAGTTTTAACCGTTGCTTTGTATAATCATGTCTAGAGTTCTGATTTTTTTCAACGGGAGGGCTGTCCGCCCCTTGCGCTTGTAATTTAATTTGTTGTTAGGGATAGTTCGTTTAAATCTGATGCAGATGTCGATAAAAAAGAAGCCATCACTTGAGCGGCGAGCATTGCAACCCATGGTGGCAGACAGTTTTCGACCTCATTTATGGTCCTCTGTAGCGTATTTTCGATGCGCGCCTCGTTATACGGGTTATACACATGTTGATGTTCGCATTCAAGGAAAGGAGTGAGAGGGGAAGTGCGAAAGGCTGGGAGGCGACCGGAGGCCTTGTTGCTTGAAAGGTTCCGGCGCCAGCGGAGGAATGCGCAACCAGAAGGCGGCTGCCACAGGACGAACTGAGAGGCTGGCTCCCTCGGAAAGAGGGGAAAAGAGGGACGAAGGCGAAAGAATGCGCACACTGAAAACAAAAGCTATAACGTCTTTCGCTGACTAAGACGCTATATAAACCTGTAAGCCTGGGTCAATATTTTTTAATTTGTTAAGATACTTGCAGTAATAACCGGTACTTTCTTCTTGGTGGTTATACACCTAGGACCTATTTCCTGCGATCGAAAATTTCGCAGCTGCCGAGCGACACACGCACACAGTGCATGCGTTCGAGCCATGACGTATTGGCGCACTGTTATATTTTCGCCAGTGCATTACAGTAGCGTGATGCAACCTATTTCTCAGCCTTAGCGATATGATAAATAAGGCTCTCTAAATGAGGACAACGCTTCAATCAAAACTACAACGCCACTAACTTTGACCTCTGTTCAGTCTTCGTTCCATTTTCCTCACAGCGGTGTTTTAAAGGCATATCAACCATTTCTTTTTGTCTACCTCACCCGTTAATTTTCGATAAGAAATCGGGAAGCATAAGGTATTCCACCTTTACTGCGCATGAACGTGTTTGCAGCTGTTTAAGTGGAAACCGGGAATTAAGTGCCTCGATTGAACCAGATTTGCCAGCTAGTTTAACAATACCATCTGCGCTGAAGATATGGATGGCACGTTTAGTTCATCCAAACAGACAGTGAATTCTCTGCTGCACATGCCAACAGAGGCGAATCGTCAGAGCATTGACAGCCTCGTCTAAGGCTAATGCAGTTGAGTCGTTCATGTTTGCCTACGAATGGCTGTTCCGGGACATGTTGCGTATGTTAAATAAATGACGGCATTTATTTCGCCATGGTTCAAGTAAATTCGGTCGCTTGCATAGTAATAACCTTTTGGCCTAACCAGCAGGGCATTAAGGAGAGAAAAGGTGCAAAACACAATGTGCAGCTACTTTACATCGTTCGTCGAGGTGTCCCGCCGTCACCTCTGCCTCAGGCAGAAAAGGGATCTCTATTTATTTGCGTTAGTTTTGCGTCAAACCGAATACCGCGGTTGCACTGCCTGCTACATGAAAGCGTGCAAAATAGGCACTGCTAGACAATAAAACCTTGCCTCGTCCTCAACGGATCATTAAAACGGCGTTGTTCGTCACTTACCTTGGCAAGCTCCATGCGTACGCAGAGGATCATCTATAAATACTGTGGTAAAGGTGACATATGCACTACAGCCGAACTAAAAGCAACATCCAATGACTCTTTCCTCGATCAAGTATGTAAAAGTGCGGACAAAAGTAAAGGGAGAACGCTATTGCCTTCTAACGCTTTTAAATCGTTGCCTGATTGAAACTGGCAGCTGGGACACGTGCAGGCTGCTAGTGGACGCTAGTTGGCTTTCTCGTGGACAAATAATGTTTCTATATCTATAATAGGGAAGGCGACATTGCAGTTAGAACCGAGGAGCGTCTGCCCACGCCTGTATGCAGTTGGCACATTCACTGTGGTCAGATAAACAGCACGTTCATCAATGGATGCAGTTGTTTATTCCCATTGTCAATGACATTTTAAAAGCATGGCTTTTGCTGGGTGGGTGCGAACAGCAGGCACGGGAAGAACGATGTCAACAAGTTTTTGTTGCCAACCACAAAAAGAAGCTATACTCAAAACTAGAACAAAAACAGCAAACAATCAAACACACACAAGTTTATTCTAAGTTAACGGCAACGTGCTTCGCTGCACTGGAGCACAGCTCTCAAACAGTCAGCTGGCCAGCGTCAACACCTACACCTCTGCCTCTGTCTGAATAGATGGAATGCTCTCAATCCCTGCGGAACTGTGCCGCGCAAGCACGTGGCGTCTTAAATCACGCATTCTCATTAAGCCCCGTGCGCAGTGCGGGCAGTGAAGGGGATATATGCGCTCGTGCACCGACCTCTCATGCTTCCTGGCATTGCCGGGCTCACTAAATCCTCTTCCGCAATACCGGCAGGCGTGGGGCTTCTCCCCCGTGTGCGTCAACATGTGTGCGGTGAGCCTATCGAACCGGAAGAACATCTTTCCACACTGGTTGCAGAGGTGAGCGACGCCGCCGACAGAGTGCCGCGCTCTGCGGTGACGCGCCAGGTGGCCCGCGAAGACGAATGTTTGGCCGCAGTCGGGGCACTCGTGGGGCCTCTCCCCCTTGTGTACCATCAGATGTTCCGCAAGGCTCTTCCGTTGAGCGAACCGCTTCCCGCAGTGCTGGCACAGGAGGGGTCGCTCCTTGGTGTGAGTGCGCTCGTGCTCGACTATAGTGGCTCTGGATGGTAGGTTGCGAAAGGAAGAGAGCACACACTGAGCATGCCAGCCTCAATAACGGTGCAGATAAGAAAATAATAACGCCTGCAGCATATCGCGCACCACTCGATTCCGTGTCTTGCCACTTTTCACCCCGGAAGGGCGGCGGAATATACGGGAGCCTTTATTTGCTAATTTCACTCCATCACACTGCGCACTTTCCTCTTGTAACAACAAACTGTGTTGCCCTTCTACATTCCCCCCATCCTTTTACTCCTCCGATCTGAGACTTCGGCAGAATCGTCCTGCTATGACGTGTGTCCTTGTGATTACAAGCATCAAAGCAAACACTGCAATTAATAGAAAATTTTCTTACCTGGAATTGCTCGAGTAGGGGCAGTAGGAGCACGAGTGCCGTCTTCGGGGCTTCTCCGCGTGGGTGCTCCTGTGGTGCTCCAAGAGGTCTTGCCCAGGGAACATGTCACCGCATGTGTCGCATGATAATAAGGCCGGCACAGGGGCGGGATCACTGTTTCCATCCTCTAAGGGCAAACAGAGTAGAAAGTGATGTGCTTCCGGAGAACGTATATTGACAGCTCTTTCAGCACAGCCCACACACTAAATCGTCGCTCATCAGAAAGGCACGACGACCGACGAGGCCCAATATAGTTTACCAACTTCCTTTACTCGATGTTTTCCCTTGCATAAATTTTTACGATGGAACATCTGTACCTGGAAGCACGAATACAGGGGAATTGCTGCTCTTCCCAATGGCTACCCCATCTGTAGTTTCATTACAGTACAGTTTTGTCCAAGTTGTGAAATGCAGTAACTATTTCGCCCTGTAATTACTAAACTCTGCACGCCCCGTTCCCTTTTACCTCTGCTGAAGGAACGGATTGGGAGACATAAACCACGTTATATGGATGACGCTTCGCCACTATCGGGACAAGGTACATTTACTTTAGGACAAATGAAAGCGCCGCAAAATATTCCTGCTCGGTTCGTCTTATCGAATTTCAACCACTTTGCCAAGATTATTTTGACCCTTCTCTGTAGGTTCTACCCCGGCCGATCTCGAGGTGGCGCGCGCGATCTTTCATACGGCCTTCGCATTCGCCGCGGAAGCAACGCGAATTTTTCTCCGGGAGTTACGCCGCCCGCCGCCGCTAGAGGTGCGACGACCCTACCGCTGGCCATACGCCTGCACCTGCGGCGGGGGGTGGCTTTTGCCTGGTTTCGCGCTGTAGCCCGCTGGTTCATGGTGAGCGCCGCACCGAAATCAAAGAAAACAAAATGCCGATCGGTGCTTAAGCTGCGTATCTTCAACACAGTCCACATGTGCACAGATTCTTCACAACAAACTTTGCTCGAAGAAAACGCTTAAAAGGAGGAATCACTCTCACATTCCTCAGAACTAGGTCGAGCATTTGTGGTTTTAAATCCAGAAAGAAATACTCTCATCATTTCCTCTCGTACATATCATGGTACGTGATTAAATAAAAAGTTAATGCCAAGGGGAAGAGAATGAAAACTCAAAGAGCGAAGGTTCTTCGCTCGTCCCATAAAAAAAAAATGTACCATATCGGGGAGAAAATTGTCCACGACGCGTGAGCCGTAAATCTGATAGCGCCGGAGCTGGTGGCTTGAGACGATACTATAATAATAATAGTCATGTTTATTTTCGCCACTGAAATACAGAGGAGCGAAAATAGGTGGCTGGAGAAAAAGCTGCTCTATCGGCAGCTTGACGGCGCTCCAGCCACCTTTACATCAGGAGCAATGACGAGACATACAGTGCACATCTGAAACACCATTGTTATTTCTTGCTTTTTTTTTCAAAGGCCTATCTTGCAGTACAACTGCACTTGCAAAACGAAATGGAAAACGAAAGTAAAGGATTAATTTTTATACATGTGCACAACACAGAGATGATGAAATAACACTGAAAGGCAAACAGAAAAGGACAACGGACATGAAAAACAACATCAACATGGTTCACCCGACAAAGAGGTTGGCGATGTGTCTACGCGGGATTGAAATGACATCCACGCTCTGGAAGTCGAAATCATTTAAAATGGATGGTAATGAATGTCTAATTCTTTCGGTGCCGTAGCCAGTACGCGAAAAGGGAACAAACCATGGTGGCTGGTACCGAAAAGTGTAGGTTTTTGGATTTTTTGTAAGGTGTGCTCAATTTAAAACTGTTTCGGATCTTCCTTGCACTGCATTTCTGTAAGCACATAGGAGTTTGTGTGTGTAAATATTATTTGCCGTCATATCCTTGTGTTTTCGGAAAAGTGCTTGTGTATGTTCAAGCCTAGATTTGTTTTCTATTGCACGGATTGCTCTCTTCTGAAGTAATAAAAGTTTGGTAATGTTAGTTCCGCAGGTGTTTGCCCACACTAAGGCGCAATAGTATATTTGTGAGTTAAATAGAGCGTTGTATAAAAGTTCCTAATGTTACTCGGAAGTATTTGGCGACATCGGTTCAACATACCTACGACCCTGCATAGTTTCAATGAAATTCTTTTAATGTGTTCGTTTCAAGTCATATTTTCAGAAAAGATTACTCCTAGTGTTTTTACATGTTTTGCTGTTTTTATGCAGTAGGGACCTAAGTGAATATTGTCAGGTGGTGTAATGGGGGTTCCTGGTGTGCGGAACATAATGCATATGGTTTTATATTCATTCAGAATTAATGTATTTAAACGGCACCATTCCTGAAGCCCATAACAGAAAGTATCTGCTAGATCTTTTATTTCCGAAAGGTCCTTGCCTGAAACCAGCACTGTGCAATCAACTGCATATATTATGCATTTATATTTTCCGGGAATTCTTACATTATCATTTATATAAAAAAGAAACAGGATAGGTCCCAGAATACTTCCTTGTGGAACTCCGGATCTCACAGGTTTTACATTCGACTTAAGGTGGTTTAATTCTACGAACTGGTGACGCCCATGAAGATAGGATTTAATGAGGCGATGAGAAATTCCCCGAAACCCATATCGTTCCAGCTTGTCAGCTAGTATGAGATGATTAACAGAATCAAACGCCTTTCTGAAATCGATATAGATTCCTAGTGTCGCTAATTTATTTTCAAAGTTTTTTAACACCGTTTCCTTATGAACTAAGAGAGCGTCTTCTGTCGAGCGAAACTTCCTAAATCCAAATTAGTGTTCGGTTATCAAGTTGTACTTTTCTGCGAAAGCGATAATGCGTGAATTGATTACTTTTTCCAATCCTTTTGAGAATATGGGCAGTATAGACAAGGGGTGGTAATTTGTCAGTTCGTTTTTATCTCCACTTTTGTGCATTATTATTACCCTAGCAACCTGCATTTGAAGAGGAAATTCTCCACTTGAGAGTGAAATGTTGTAAATGTGTGTTAAAACAGGTGCTAGTTCATCTATTACTTGCTTGATTGGTTTAATTTCTAAACCATATGAATCGTGAGCCCTGCTGTTTTTAAGGGCCTGAAAGAGCCTTGTTACCTCTGATACAGAAACGGGGCTAAAAAATAAGGTATTTTGCACGCTCGAAACAATTCTGGCTGCTTCAGAGCAGTATGTACTGTTTCCGACTTCAACAAAAAAATCGTTGAATTTATTAGCTAAATCTATGCCAATCAATTCTGTGTCATCAATAACAAGGTTGTCGATCACTGCCATTTGTTTGTTTTTATTCAGGATGTCGTTTAATTTTTTCCACACTACGTCACCGTTTCGCAGGCAGTCCGTCAAAAATGCGCAGATAGTAGTTGCACTTTGCTTCCTTTAAATTGTTATTAAGTTTGTTTCTGAAAGACTTGAATTCCTTCCATTTTGATTGGTCGCGAGACTGGATAAATGAATGATAAAGTTTGTTTTTCCGTTTAATAAGCTTGACATGTTGGCGCGTAACCCAAAGCTTACGCGACTTTTTGTGTTCCCGATGTGACTTGATTGGAAAGGAGGTGAAATAGTGACCTTTGAAAATTTCCATGAATTTCTCATACGCCTCGTTTGCATCATTAAGCGCGAAAACATTGCTCCAGTTGGTCTGCATGATTGCATGTTGAAAGCCCTCTATTGTGTGAGGCGCAATTTCACGATATGTTATTGTATTTGACCTATTAGGTTTGAAAGGCTGAGTGTTCTTGATAATGAAGAAAATTGGCAAATGGCCACTAATGTAACTGCTAAGTCTTCCCGATATAATGTCGTCAGCAGAGTGGTTACTAATAAACAAGTCAAGTAGGGTTGATGTGGAACAAGTGATTCGCGTCGGACCGGTAATGACATTGCGGAAACCATTGCTTTGCATGATCAGTAAAAAGTCAGCAGGTGGACTAGTTTCTTTTTGAATATCTATATTCATGTCACCACCAATTGTAAGGATGCCTGCTGTTTCATTGGCATAGGATAGCAAAGTGTCACAAAAACACATAAATTCAGAAAGGTTTCCGTTGGGTGTTCTGTACAGTACAGCAAAAATGTCAGCATTATTTCTAATACATAGAACTTCATAAATTTCACAGATCTCGCTATAGTCATTTATAATAACAAAACCTGACATCGTGATCAGAATAGATACGCCACCCCCTCTGCTATTCTGACGATTCATATAAAAATGATTGTAACCGGGTAGCAGTAATTGTTCTGATTAAGTGGTATACCAGGTTTCGGTGAAGATGATTACATCAAATTTCACACCGCAGGATTCAAGTAGAAAACATACATCATCATGTTTTGACGCCAGTGACCTTGCATTAACGTGAAAAAGTTTCGTCGATTTGCTTGCATTGTTTGCCGCCACAATGTCAACTAGAGTGCCTGAAGGACGATGTCGTCTGCCATCATCAACGGATACAGCGCTCAAAGCATGGACGACCGCACAGCCCAACGCCTGTTAGTCGATTGAATTAATCTATATCACTTTCACGGAATAGCTGTACCACGGGCGACGTTTCAGTGCGGCGCGCAAGGACAGTGCCATTTCTCGTCCACACAAATTTCCAGTTGTGCTCACGCTTCCGAGCGATAGCCAACCCTAAAATTTTCTTCACCAGAGGGGAGAGGTGCTCGATAATATAGACTGGCTCTTCTGTCGATGACTCGTCCGCGGAATTTGTGTGCAATCCAATTAAAGTCAGTTTAAAGTCAGGCTCACCTACACTGACGTTGAGCTGTCAAATAAATTTATTGCTAGGAGATACATATAGTACCTAATGACACCGATACCGATTTTCGGACGTCTTTAATATACTTATTTTCACCCTCATATACGTCACAACTTCCTTAAACGAGAGGACTGGATCTATAGCTCAAAAGAATATTAACTACTAATGAGCGAGCCAGTGACAAGAAGAATTGTAAAGCATTGTTCTCTGCGCGAAGCCAATGGCACGCGCCCTTTCCTTTTTTGTTTGTCAAGCGAGAGGCCATCAGATTTCTCTGGAATGTCTGTAGCCGCGCGCGTCTCTCTTCATGTTCAAAATTGTCATAAGCGCATTAGTCGTCTAATGTTTCAAGTTCCTTACCACCTTTCATTTTTGCAAGGTCGAGAGCGACCGTCCTTCTGACCTTGGTTGATCGAACACATGTTTTATCGCTGCGCCGCCGAACTGCTTTCGGTTTGAGGACTCGAGTTCGCCGAATAAATAGTTTTCGAGTTGGACGCAAAGTTTCTTGTCGTCACTCTGGCCTGACTAACGTTAGCACAACGTAACAGAAGCAACCAATACCAGCTGCGTGTGCTGCCACAAATATTGACGCGTACTGAGTATTGCGATTTCCGAAATTATTTGTGTGCAAACAGTGACTACAGCTCCCATAAAGAGCGCCATTTTCTGTTGTCCACGTATATTCAGCCTGCTTCGTGTTCTCAAGCTGCCTAAAATATTTGCTTTAAATATAATTGCCAAAGATCTCAGATTATGCAGTTGAATGCCCAATGCCCTCTATTCTGTTAAATTCAGGGACTTTTATTAATATGTGAGCATCATAGATCTTAATATTTAGTTCATTGCATTGGAATCAAATCCAGCTGATATATTGCGCATTGGTGGGAGGTATAGTGGAGCTCCGTTAGGTTGCGGAAAACTTTTTGGGGTTTTCTGACGTGAGGAAAGTTCATGCTCTCGGGAGTTTTAGCGAAAGCGATGGCGAGGCGACAGATATGCAGGAGAATAATGCAAAGCTGGTAGTCATCGCCTCTGAAATAAGTCTGTTCGGTCATGAAAGCTTATTTTATTGAGACAGAGCACAGTTCCGAACTACTTTTGATTTTATGGCAGTTAGCTCCTGCTTGCAGTTACTGTCAACAACTGACCTAATATTTTCTACGTTGTGATCTGGTGCGACGGGTGGTCGTGAGACGCCGCCAAGCTTAAATCTGCGTTTCCAACAGGAGATCTTGGAGGTCGCGTGCGTGCAACGTGCTCTGCTCCTGCGGCCAAGGTTGGGTTCTGTCTGTATTCGTTCCTTTCGCGAATGATGCCTTTTCCTGGGGAGCACCATGAATCCTTGCTAATGCCGCTGTTGTGCAAAAGGAAAGCAACTGCGTTTGAAATTCCAGGAGCTATATTTACGCTGCAGAATGCTTTAATCTTTAAAACTTGCCATCCAATTGTTACACGTAGCATACCATTCTACACACAGAGGGATAGCATTGCTTTATAGCCAAATATATGGGAAGGACGTGTTGACGTCTGTGTTCGAAGCATACATTCGACCACACACAGTCGGGCTAAAGGAGAGAGCGCGCAAACGTTAATCCGTGTTTCCAGATTTCTCCCATGGCAAAGGAGCTGACTACGCGGTCTTTGCGTAAAGCGTGAGGGGTAAAATATTAAGGCTTGAAGGTTACCAATTGTGCGGGCAGAACTGTAAGCGAGCGCGCGTTCTCCTTCCGCGTGAACGGTGGTCGCAGCGATGGAGCGGTGGGGCAGTGGCGACCCCACCAAGGTGCGGCGGGAGGCGGAAACAGACCCCATCGCGAAGGCCGTAAGAAGAAAAGCGCGCGCTCCCTTTGAGACCGGCCGTGGTGCTACTCGCCGAATTATAGTCGACATTAGTCCCTTTTTCAAAAGCGCGTACCATGATAACGTCCTGAGCTTTGCGTCAGTGCCCCACCATTCAGCTAATCGGGAACTGACCTCAGGCGAGAAAGAAAAATTCATGAATGTTCACGTGTAACCTTTTCTTGAACGTCACTTGAATAGAAGCGCTTGGCATATATCGAAGCAGGTACCACTTATGTGCCAGGTTATTAAAGATTGTTTACATGCGTCTGCAGCCGGCTGCAGTGCGATTATTTTCCGCCTTTATTTTTTCTAATTGCTTGTGTTTTTTGTAACTCTGTTTTCAAGAAGCAATAAGTCCTTGAATAAGAATTTGTGCGCATACAAAGCTAACAACCTAATATTAGACAAATTACTAGACGATCGAAACTCACACAAGAAATGTCTCAAAGATACATTAGGAATAAGGGTTCACAAAGGCTTAGAAAAATCTACCTAGACTTGTAGTCATGTAGCAGAGGTATGAGCTGTGCATAAAAGTAGACCTGTAGTACTTGGGGAAGCTCCTAACTGACCGACACTTGCACAATGGGCACTGCACATTTCACACGAATTCTATTAACTCATTCATTTTAGGTCTTTGAGACATTTTTATCGATGTTGCAGGGGGGGGGGGGGAGGAAGAAGTGTTGATTTCGTTCTTGAAATCACACATCTGTGTAAAATGTTTTTCAATTGTTACAAGTGTTTTGAATGATATTGTAACGTGCTTCCACAGAACCTCGACGGAAGAAGCAGAAGATGAAGGACTGACCCGCGGAGAAGGAGGAAGAAAAAGAGAGAGCTGAAGGACGCTGCTAGGCTTCCTGCTTCCATCCTGCTTCGACCGGTCCCCTCTTTGAATAAACCCCCGTGCGTGCAAAGCACGTAACAGGTTGGTGAGAGGTGCCGGGTATCGACCACGGAGCATTCCATCTACCGAAGGAGCCGTAGACTCGCAGGCTTCCCACCACTGCCATCGGACATGCCTGGAGACGACAATGCTGAGCAACCCGGGCTATCCACAGCGAACAACTGGCCACATTATCGAGAGCCCCGCACATTTTTTGGAAAACCTGAAGAGGACGTTGACGAGTGGCTGAAACACTACGAGCGGGTGAGCAAATACAATCGATGGAACGCTGCTACTAAACTGGCTAACGTTGTGTTTTTCCTTGCCGCCACTGCCCTTGACTGGTTCGACAATCATGAGGATACACTGAGTTCATGGGCTACCTTTACGACCGAGATAAAGAAAAATTTTGGGGATGAATCGGCAAAGAAGAAGCGTGCGGAACAGACATTGCTTCACCGCGCGCAAGTACCCGGAGAAACTTGCACGGCATACATCGAAGCCATCTTAAAGTTATGCAAGCTAGTTAACTCCAGAATGCTTGAAGAAGACAAAGTCGGCCACCTTCTAAAAGGAATTGCGGAAGATGTTTACAATTTCCTGATTAGCAAAGAGAGCCTGAGCACCACCGCTGACGTTATAGAACATTGCAGAACATTTGAAGCTCTTAAGCTGCGTCGAATCACCCCTAAATTCGGAAGATTGGCCAATGTCACCTCTATAGCCAGTGTTGAAGCCAGTCCTCCAAATTCTATGGCTGATATGATTCGAGAGATTGTGCGCGAGGAATTGTCCAGATCCCGGGATACCTTCTGCCACACACAATATCTGCGGCACAGTTCTGCACCGGAGGAAGATGTTGCCGCCCTGTCGACTCCGTGGGCTCCACCCAACGGCACTTTGCCCATGGACGATCGGAACATTGCCCAACGTTATCGCCACCAGCCGACAGAAAGGAGGCCCACCTACCCAGAAGACGTGGTTCGTCAGCAGCGAGATCCTGGCTTCAGCCAACGTCGCGACTTTGTTCGCCAGGACTCTTATGGCGGTCGCTGGCGCTCTCAACCTTTGTGCTACCGGTGTGGCATTGCAGGGCATATCGCTAGATTTTGCCGCCGTCGTTTCCCAACTTCTCAAGACTGCCAACCCCCGGCGAATACTTACGGGCAACTGCACACCGCGCAGCAGAGACCCCCAACGTCCGCTTGGGACCCGTACCGTCCGAGCAATTTGCGGAGTTCATCACCCGCATCTGACCGCAGTGTGACGCCGCCACCTCAGCGCCAACGGCGGTCACCTTCTCCTCGACGTCGTGCATCCCCTCCGCCTCCGGGAAACTAGGAGGCGCGGCCGATGGAGGTGAGGCCGCCGGCGAGTCGATGACGTCCAATCTACCTCTGCCCGTGTTTATGTTGAAGAACAAACTGGAAGTGTTTATTGATGGTGTGAAAACAATGGCTCTTGTGGACACTGGTGCTACCGTATCCGTTATGAGTTTGAGGTTTAAGAATCGTTTAGGTAGGAAAGTGATGTTTAGTGGTGACCGTGCAGCGTTATTCCGTGGTGTCGGTGGTGAACCTTTGGTTCCACTTGGTGTGTGTGCTTCGGATGTTGTTATTGGTGGTCTAACGTTTAGAACAGAATTCGCAGTGCTACCACGGTCAACGCATGATGTGATTCTTGGGATTGATTTTCTGCAAGAGTGTGGTGCAACTTTAGATTGTCGTACGGGAGAAGTTGCTTTGAATTCTTCGTTACTTTCAGCTCTTGTGGATAACTCGACACCGGATTTTGGAGCATTTGCGGTGGAAGAAGATACTATTGTACCAGCTTTCTCTGCAGCATTCGTGCGGGTTTCCTCTATTCACAATCAGTGCGAATCTTTTGAAGCTGTGGTAGAGCCTACGACACTCGCCTGCTCTAAGAAGAGTATCGTCGTGCCTCGTTGCGTCGTTCCCGTGGTGAGAGGCCGTACCGAGCTGTGGACAGTGAACCACTCTGAAGAGCCAGCTGTGTTGCCCCGGGGCCTCAAACTCGCCCGTTTCGAGGAAGGTGTGTCAGGTTTCGTCGCGGCGTTAACCAACTCTGTCAGTGAGCAGCACGTGAAAAGAGATATGGAGACCCAAGTTAAGGCTATGATTAATCAGGCTCTTTCCCCAACCGAGCGTCGCACTCTAGTGGAACTCCTTCTGAAACACGTGTTCGTGTTCGACTTTGCCAAAGACGATTCAACACCACCGCCTACCAGTCGTATTCATCACACGATCAACACCGGCTCCGCACCTCCTATACGCCAGAAGCCCTATCGAGTCTCAGCCACTGAACGTAAGTTAATAGATGACCAAGTTCAAGAGATGCTAAAGCGAGGCATAATTCGAGAATCCTCCAGTCCTTGGGCGGCTCCAGTTATCCTTGTTAAGAAAAAAGATGGCACATGGAGGTTCTGTGTTGACTACCGTCGCTTAAATACGGCCACGAAGAAGGACGTCTACCCGCTTCCACGTATAGATGACGCAATTGATTGTCTGCACTCCGCTTCATACTTTTCTTCTATTGATTTGAGATCCGGCTACTGGCAAATCCCCGTGCACGCTGCAGATAGGGAAAAAACGGCATTCATTACACCAGACGGACTTTACGAGTTCAACGTTATGCCTTTCGGATTATGTAATGCACCTGCAACATTCGAGCGGTTCATGGATACAATCCTGCGTGGCCTCAAGTGGCAAATTTGTTTATGTTATCTGGACGACGTTGTAATTTTTGGCAAAACGTTTAGTGAGCACAACCGCCGTCTGGATATTGTGCTTGATTGCATGGAACGAGCTGGCCTTATCCTCAATTCCAAGAAATGTCATTTTGGGAACCGTGAAACAATTGTTCTTGGTCATTTAGTTGATAAAGAAGGTGTTCGACCAGATCCAAAGAAAATTGAGGCTGTCAAAAGTTTTACGGTGCCTCAATCAGTGAAAGAGCTGCAGAGTTTTTTAGGGCTCTGCTCGTACTTTCGACGCTTTATAGCTAGGTTTGCGGACATCGCTTACCCACTCACGTGTTTGCTGCATAAAGATGCACCGTTCAATTGGACCAGCGAATGTGACGCAGCTTTCCGGCATCTGAAATTTCTTTTGACCTCGGGCCCCATCCTACGCCACTTCTGCCCATCTGCACCAATTGAAGTGCACACTGATGCAAGTGGTATCGGTATCGGCGCTGTACTTATACAACGCCATGGTCACGATCAGCACGTGGTAGCATATGCCAGCCGTTCGTTGAGTAAGAGCGAAATAAATTACACGGTTACTGAGCAAGAATGTCTCGCCGTTGTTTTCGCTGTACAGCGCTTCCGCTCCTATCTGTACGGGAATGCTTTCACCGTCGTGACCGACCACCACTCGCTTTGCTGGTTAGTGAGTCTTCGTGACCCCTGTGGCCGGCTTGCTCGATGGGCTTTGCGCCTACAAGAATTTAATTTCACTGTTGTGCATAAAAGCGGCCGTAAACACTCAGATGCCGATTGTCTTTCCCGTTTGCCGCTTCTAACGACTGAGGACGACGCAGACAACTTTGATGAATACTTGTCGTCACTTTCACAAGCCTTCCCCGACCTTCAAGTTTTTCGAACTGAGCAACGCAAGGACCAAACATTAACCTCTTTGTTTGATGCCGCTCAAGATTCTGTAAAGAATACTTTTTGCATTCGCGACGGTTTGCTTTATAAGAAGAATTTCGCTTCTGGAGGAGCACGCATGCTTCTTGTCGTACCCGAAAGCCTACGCATCACAGTTCTTGAAATGATGCACGACGACGCCACGTCTGGGCACTTGGGAGTGACACGCACACTCCACCGCACACAACAACGATTTTACTGGCCTAACATGCGTTCAACCATCCAGCACTATGTAGCCAGCTGTGTGCAATGCCAGCGCTTTAAGCTGCCGACTTCAAGTCCACCGGGCAAATTGCGGCCAATCACACCTCCAACAGCCCCGTTTGAGCAAGTTGGCATTGACCTCCTTGGACCTTTCCCACGATCCTCTAAAGGAAATCGATGGATTCTTGTGTGCGTAGACCACTTAACCCGTTATTGTGAGACAGCCGCGATACCAGTTGCTACTGCGTCTGAAGTATCTAACTTCTTACTTCGATTCGTCATTCTTCGGCACGGCCCTCCTGCAGTTCTCATTAGCGACCGTGGACGTCAATTTACAGCGGACGTTGTTGAAGAACTTCTCCGCCTCAGCAGCTGCAGTTTTCGCCACTCCACGCCATATCATCCCCAAACGAACGGTGTGGTAGAACGCACTAATCGTACGCACACCACCATGCTTGCCATGTACGTCGCTGCAGATCATAAGGACTGGGATGGCGTACTCCCGTTCATCACTCATGCGTACAACACCGCGCAACATGAGACAACTGGCTACAGCCCCTTTTACCTGCTCTATGCTCGCTCGCCTCGCTGCGGCCTTGACACCATGCTACCATTTTTCATCCACGATGAACCTTCTCTTGCGACCACACTCTGCAGAGCTGAAGAAGCTCGCCAGCTTGCCCGCGTTCGAATTTTATCTTCGCAAGAGCGTTCCAAGAACCGCTACGACGTCCAACACCAAGAAGTTTCTTATGTTCCTGGTGACATTGTGTGGTTGTGGACCCCTCTACGCAAGCGTGGTCTGTGTCAGAAACTGCTATCCCACTACACTGGACCATTTGTTGTGTTGGAGTGCATAAGTGACGTTAATTACGTTATAGCACGACTAACTGCTAGTGGTCGACGGTCACGCCAATCTCAGGTGGTGCATGTAGCCCGCCTCAAGCGATTCCATCCCAGACGGTCTGTTTAACTCGCCCGACGGGCATCGTCTGCGAGGAGGGAAATGTAACGTGCTTCCACAGAACCTCGACGGAAGAAGCAGAAGATGAAGGACTGACCCGCGGAGAAGGAGGAAGAAAAAGAGAGAGCTGAAGGACGCTGCTAGGCTTCCTGCTTCCATCCTGCTTCGACCGGTCCCCTCTTTGAATAAACCCCCGTGCGTGCAAAGCACGTAACAATATTATGCACTAACATGAACAATAATAATCTTTTTTGCTACCGCTGACTTATGCAGCGCTAAGCGACTTACAACCTTTAAAAGTCGACATGGAAAGGGATTATTCTGTTCTCCATGATTCGCTAAATGGACGCACGGGTTACAAAAATAAATTATATCTGTACTCAGCTGCTTCGTAAAATGCCGACTACTTCGCAAGCTGAAAATAGGTACACGGTCAATTGATCTTGGTTTCACCGAGCAAAATATTTCTTTTACAATGTTTCCAGCGATCGCATCGAACAGTTAAGACTGCCATAGAAAACCAATGGGCAACGCTTTTGACGACAGCAAAAACGTGAATAGAAAAAAAAATACGAAACTGCCGTCGTGTGATGTGCGGATATACTGAATGTTATAATGAAATCTTACATTGTATGAAAAAATTGCGTTCCTAAACGGTTTCCTCCTCAAAAATTCTTGTGTCGAGAATTGCTCGGTACGTTGCATCTCGCCGCACGGTTCAAAAATATCCTACGTTTGTTTAAAATTTGCAAGCCCTACACTAACGTACTGTACATTAATGGAGAATGCAGGTAACGCCATTCAAACCTCGGTTATTTGCCGCTGAAATTATTTTCGAACGTTCCTGCGAGTTACGCGGCCAACGCCAGCTGGTGCAGGCAGGTTCTCCTGTCTTCATCTATGAAGTTCCTCAAACAGCACGGATATTAATTGCCAGGTACGTGAAGTGTTTGTGTCTTTACTAAAGGTGAGGCCACCGCAGCCGTGGCCTCGTGGTAGAGCACCCGCCTCGGCTACGGGAGGTGGTGGGCTCGACTCCCGCCGCCGGCCGGTTACCCACCGGTTTCCAAGAAATGGGTACAAGCCATTCCCCGGCCTGGTGCTCGGCTTCTCAGGGTGCATTGTTTGGAAAAGGAGCCCGCGCCTTCAAAACCCAACACTGTGTGAGGCTGTGTTCAAGGCAATCCTGCGGAAACACACACACGCACACACGCACGCACGCACGCACGCACACGACACCGCTGGCTTCACTCAGCGTGAGCCGCCGCGGTGGCTGAGTGGTTATGGCGCTCGGCTGCTGGCCCGAAAGACGCGGGTTCGATTCCGGCCGCGGCGGTCGAATTTCGATGGAGGCGAAATTCTAAATGCCCGTGTACTGTGCGATGTCAGTGCACGTTAAAAAACCCCAGGTGGTCGAAATTTCCGGAGCCCTTCACTACGGCGTCCCTCATAGCCTGAGTTGCTTTGGGACGTTAAACCCCCTTAAACCCTCATTCGTCGACGACAGCAGACACAGTTTCGGCTGGCAGTGCTTTGTGCGCATAACAAGCCCTTGATAAAAGAGCTTCCATGAACGAAACGGCACAGCTCACAGCATGACTATATAGACAGCTTGCACGTGACACCACTTTCGCGCCCATCAAGAGCTCGCGGCCATGCTGCCGAAGCTTTCGGCCACCCCCGCATTTCCGGCCTATGACGCCTGACTGCTTCTGGGACGCTTTGGATTATTTCTCCTCATTTCAGGCGCGATTCGTCTTCCACAGAAGAATCAGCCATTCAATGCAGGCTACAATACTCTGAGCTTGTTCGGTCGGCGCGCGTAGGCTTAGCAGACAAAGTGAAAACTTGAGACGATATGAGTAGTACGTGTTGCGACCGGGAGTCGACACGACGATGGGTGTTGATGTGTTCTCTGAAGTGACACACAAGGATATCCGGTGTTTACCCTCTTCCAGCTTTGTGACGTTGGAAGAAATGAGTATTGAAATCATTGGAGGCACACGAGGTTTTCTTCTGCGTATGGGTAAGAAGCCTGTCTGCGATGCGTCTATGAAACGAACGAAAAGCTCGGCCTCGACGCGCCGCCTTCTCTGCCGTAGTTGCTCGCTGCGATCGTGGCGATCCGAACCGGCTTGCCTAGTGCTGTGGACAAGATACAGCGGCGCGGGGACCAGTTTGGGTTCGTGCTGTCAAACAAGTCGCATGGCGTCAACCAAAACAAAAACGTTCACTTCTTCAGCATGGAGTCCTTGTTTCCCGCGTTTTCGCAGATATTGAGTTCACGGCTAAGCCTCTTTCCTCTCACAAAGTACGCTCCGCACACACATAATCTGGGGTTCTCGGTGTCAAAATCGTCTCGCTTAATTCGAGGCAGCCACATGCCGCATCGATTCGTACTGCACGCCTTGGAGCGCTCGCACATACTAACCTACGATTACCTTAGGAATGCGGAAGAAGCTCGTGTTAGTCGGCTCCTTCATTCGCCTGGGGCTGTCGCTACGGTTAGAGCAGCCAAGGATGGCAAACAAAACCATACTGTAGCTTCGGATGGACGTCAACCAACACGATGCGAGCTAGCAGAGGCGGCGGTAAGCTAGAGGCGGTCTGGCCGTTGTTCGGCAGCATGGCCGACGGCCACCCCACCGGATGTGACGTTGATGAAAGCTATGTATACAGACGAACTACGTCGTTCCTCCTGCAGGAGCGGCTCGAATTTCCCCGACCACTCTGCTTTCATCACCGCACCACTGTCAAGGCCTTCCCTCCTCACCTTTCGAGGGGTACAGTACGTCGTTGCCTTTAGGGAATACAGTCGAGCCCACTTGCAACGGCCGCAGTTATAACGAACCCGGCTTAATAAGAACCAGGGCCGTGCTGCCATCAAAGTATGCATGACGGATATGGGACTGCGTCTGAGCTACAAAGAACAACCGTGGCGTTGTAACTCGGTTAAAAGGTATGAGAAGGAGCTGTAAATTTGGCCCTGCAATCGAAAAACTTGATCGTAATGCTTTCCTGGAATTAGTGCTTCTTATCCAGCCGTTATCTATACGCATCTGTCTGCTAACGACTTTGGTTCCCTGTCAGTTTCAGTAACCTTTGGTGTCCTGCAGGGTTTTTTCTTACGGCCACTGTTGTTTATTTATATTAACGATTTATATTTTCTGATTATCTCGTCTATGCGTCTATTTGTCCATGATTGCATTGTATCGTGAAATTTCGAAAGATAATGTTGCGATTAATCTTAAATCTGATCTTGGCAAAAGTTCATCACGATGCCATACATGATCAATAAGATGTTTCCAAAGGTAACTTAATTAGGGTATCATGTCATTCGGTTATCCCTGGCAGTAGTACTCTGAATAACGCAAAACTAACGTTGGTGGTGTCCTATAGGTATCTTGAAATTAATTCAATTCGCGATATCACGTAGAAAAACACGTTGACTTTGTGTCAGAAATAGCTAACCGCACGCTAGGCTATGTGCGCAGAAATCAATGTTTTCCAACTGTTGTTAAACTTATTTTTTACAAACCTCTAGCTCGACCTAACTTGAATATGCGTACGCGATCTGGGTTCCTCCAAAGGAATACTAACACATGCTGTAGAATCTATTAAAAACCATGCCACTCATTTCAACTTTTATTATTATTTCCGTTACTCAAGCATTTAATATATCATTCCCTCAGCTTACCAGACCTGGCTTCTAGCCAGAAGGGCCTCAGACTCTGTCTTTTACACAAACATTTTCACAACAATTCACTTTGAAACGCTAGTTAGAACTTCATCTATCGTACATTTCATCTCAAAATGATCACATGCTTAAAGTCGGCATTTCCTCTTGTCACAGTGATCACCGATTACATCACCTTCAAGAAAGCTGTAAATGATTAGTTATGTTCACAATTTGTTCTGTTCGCCCATTCTTCTCTATTGTGCCCACGGGTCTTGACAGCATGTAAATAAATAAATAAATAAATAAATAAATAAGCCATACTTTACGCACACCAAGATGACGTGGTTAAAGGTCGTGAGGAATTGCTTCACGCGCTTCACTGCCCCACAGTGGATAGAAACAAACACGAACGGCAGGAAAGACGCCACAACTGCGGTGCCTTCAACTCTACACATAAATAAATCAGAGCGCAAGCGGACGCGGGGAAAAAACACGAAGGTCGAAGCTTTTTGTCATGTCCTTACTTGATAGCGGTGACGAACTAAGTGCGTAACAAGACACATCGCAATCAAAACCGAATACATCTGCATCAAAGGCATTCAGCCTGTTGTAAAAACATGTGACAAGGCGTCCCCGATACAGCTGTTATTATGTAGGCTACAATTCTTAAGAAATTGTTCTTTTTATTAGTATTAAAAAAGCAGATGGCATGCTCACGCAATTTCCTTTAAGCCTTGCAGTTTCAACAGCTTCACCTATCTCCCTCATGCTCTTCTCAGCGCCCGTGCGCACAATTGTGGTTCGTTCAAACAGAGGCCCATGAATTTTACACTGTCTACACTCGCGGCAGTGCACACCTAGGTGTTCAGGAACCGTGGAAGTGACGTTAATCTCATGTTTTCTGAGCCTATGATTTAAACACCTGCTAGCTTGGCCGACATAGGCTCGCCCACAGCGCAATAAAATTGAATAGACCATCTAATCTAAGCACGCTACAAAATAAACCGCTAGTGCCTAAGGGAATAGTTTGCAGGCTCAATGACGATACAATTGACCTTTTCGCACACTTCAGGTAAGTTTCCTGGTGCCGAAAGGAAAATTCCACACTCGCTCGCTTCTCTATTTTTCTGAGGTTTTGAGAGGAGCGTGTCTTTGGTGCGAGTGAAAAACGCAGCAAAAACTCAGCTTGAACTTGGGTGAACTTGTGCAGTCTTTAGAAAAGGGCAGCAACCTCTAGAGGCCTTTACCTGTTCTTTTCTAAAAAAAACATAAGATTGTATTTTGTGTGTGTCATGGCCCCTGAAAACGATTTGTGGTAGAAGTGTATACCAAAATTTGTACAAGAAAAGCTAGACTGTCTAACTATTGAGGACCCTTTGAAGGTGAAAAAATCAGGCGAGGTGAAAAAGTTGTTTAATGAACAACCTGGCAACGACTTTTCAGTTATCTCGTTTGACACTAGAGATTTATATTACTCAAGTATACGAAACTCGACAGATAGGCACAGAGTGATTTCTTTCTAAAATCCAGTAGCTTGATATCATAAAAGGTTTCTGGAACTGCTCTAAGCATACATTAAGTCCACCGTCGTGGCATGGCGCGGCAACATTGTGATCAAGACAAACGAAATCTACATTGGTTCCAGATTCGCGCCCGTGCTGGGCGATATTTTTCTAGTGGAGCGCGACGTCAAGCTCAAGCGCCGATGTGAAGAGGCGGAGGTAGCATGTGTACTTAGGTGTGTTCAAGACTTTCTTGCCGTGTCCAATGTTCCTGGTCCGTGCACTGAGTAATATATATTGGGGGGGGGGGGTAAAAAGGAAGAGCGCTACATATTCATGGCTGACAGTTCAAACCGCTGACCACACCTTGTTATCGGGAACGCTGCCAAGCGCAAGCCAACCACGGTGGGCCGTGGTTGGCTTCACCCTGTGGACAACATATGGATCGGACGCAAAATCGAAGACACACTACTAACAGCCGCAACGGTAATACAGGAAGAGGTCACCAAGGTAGGCCTCGCCTGCCCACCAGAAAAATCAGAACTTCTCTTGATCCCACAACTGGGCAGAACGTACCACACTCCCATCAGAATCTGTTTACAGGGCAGAGAGGCCCCACTGGGGCGAACCGTTCGCATCCTGCGCCTCCACCTCCAACAAGATGGGAAAAATACTGAAACCATCAAACGGCTACAGATCACGCTAGCAGCTAACTACGCAGCTAATACGTAGAGTCACCGGTACACTCTGCGAGTGGTACATGCCTATACTATGAGTAGAGTACTATATTCTACCCCATACCTCAAACTCAATGCAATGTAAACCCAAAGAGTAAACTTTATATTCACACAAGCTACTAAGGCAGCGCTCTGCCTACCCAAAATCATCAAGAGCGAACGCCTGCGAGAGTTAAGTGTGCATAACACCATAGAAGAATTAACCGAAGCGCGTTTACAAGCCCAGTATCTGCGCCTAGTAAGCACCCCCACTGGCAGGCATATACTCTCCCAACTGCAAATTCACATCCCCGCTAATCATAACTCCATAAAAGCTCTCCCCCATAAAAAAATTCGTCAAAGGCTACGCATTCGACCACACCCTCGAAACATGCGCCCCGACCGAGACCGTGAGCGACGGGAAGCCAGGTAATCTGCCCTCCATAAATTATACGGCGATGAGCAGAACGCCATATATGGGAAGGTGGTGCAAGCGACCAGCACGGAGCCACAGTGGTTGCGTACACTCCGCATACCTCTCCAATTATTAAAGTATTACTCCACGGAACAAACCTACAGAAAGCAGAAAAAATAGCTATTGTGCTTACGCTCGGCAGCTCAAGTGCTACTTATATACTCAGCGATTCAAAAACTGCAATGCTAAATTATGCTACGTGCAATGCACAGAAGGCGAACCGGATCCATATCCCTCTGGCCTGTCCGGCTTCGCCTCCACCCGGTTGGCCGATGCCACTCCAAACATGAAAGGACTGGGATACCTCACTACGCTCCATGGACCCGGCAAATTCTTGGGCATTTTACGCATGAACGTTTGAGTGTGGTGGGGTCGTGCGGCGATCCAGGGACATGGGAGGCCCGATTTCCTCTGCAAAATAAAGTTTTTCTCTAGCTCTTCTCTCTTTAGGTAAATGGACTAGTTATATTTCAAGTGTTTCTCTGCCACCTACCTATTATCGACTGTCCTTCCGAAAATCCGGCTGTTGCTCTTGTTATTTGAAGTCTAAGATTCCTCAAATTCTTACCTCAAAATGAAGTTACTGTTAATCTACTTGGTCAGCAGTTTTATTTTTTGTGAAATTTTTAACACCCACTTTCTATTGAAATATTATGGTTATATCACATTTCCGTGGTTCTGGCACGCTTGAGGTCATGCAGCACCGCATATACACGGTGGCAATTGGTTCCTATAGCACGAAGTCTCCACCATCCGTCTGCTCTAATATATGCAGAAATCTCTGTGTCTGTTGTCCTGGATGCTTTATTTTCGTGCACAGGGAAGCAATTTCCAGTTTTTATTTTACATTCCCATGACTTTGTTTCATTTTACTCTGTTTCGCCTTACAAGTAACTGTATTTACCTGTCTTCAGTAAAGTTAATTAAAGGACGTTAATTAAATCCGCGACTCACACTCCATCTGAGTAGTTCCTTGCAGCACTGCCAAAGCTGCGATGAATGTAGTGGCGACGGTCTGACGCAGAATAATGTAGTGGCAGTTATAAAATGAGCATATAGAATAGAATACTCTAAAAAATAGCTTGCTTCGTAGTTTAATTGTTCCGAACGCTATTTCAAATCGAGCCTTAGCGTACGCTCCTGTTTCGAGCGCTATTTAGCGAGTTTAGCGTGCGTGGGACTTCCCACCGTTTTTACGTACGCTAAAACATCGATTCCTAATTGGCGGCGCCCTTTGAAGCAGGACCTCTCGTTTCGGACTCGATTCGTCGTTGTTGTTGCCGTTTTTCAGTACATTCACTGACGATAAAAGGGGCGCCGGTCTTTCGCTTCGTCTCACCTCGCCTATAATAAAACGAATGAGCAAACAAATTGCCTTAATTTTTTTATTTAGAGTGATGATTCCTCCGCTTCTAGGAGCGTCGATTTTTGACTAAAATGGTTCAGTTTCTAGCCACCAGATGACGTCATTAGGCTGAGCTTTCGCCATTAGATTGGGTCATTAGGCTGAGAAAGCGGCATTGATTAGCTCGGAGGACAGTGCGAGATACTTATATTAGGCGACATGAACGCACCGATAGTAGACGAGCTACGACACAGACTGACAAAGCGCAACGGAACTAGGACGAGTTGAAGAAACACGAAACACAGGACAGACGCTGGATGGGTACACACCTGTATACACCTGGATGGGAACACAGATTCGACAGGAAGCATGCTGCAGGACATGTGTTACAGGCATGATTTAGTTGTATGCAAGAGTACCTAGAAGTGTGAAAGGCTCATAGCATGGGAGGCAGGGAGTGTGCACCCGACGATAGATTATGCACTGATGTCACAGAGGATGTATAATAGAATAGGGGTAATGAGAATAGATGAACATGGTTCCAGAAGTCTAGGTAGTGACCACAAGCGTATGAAGTTGTGTTTCAGAAAAGAAACCAATGTAGGACTGAAGCGAGGTGAACAATCAGAGAGAAATGTTTGCTCGGAAAAACAATTAGAAGCAGCAGCCAAACAAATTGAGAAAGTAATTTTTGAGGGTAGTGAAACAGAATAGACTTATACTAAATTAACTCGATTACTAGAGCTAGAGCTAGCTAAGGTGCGAGTAAAGCTAAAAGGAAAAAGACAGAACCCCAAGAGTTGGTGGGATGAAGAGGTCAAGAGGGCGATAGAGAACCATCAGGAAGCGTCCAGGGAACACATATTCCAAGACGAGTAGGGAACCAGAAGTTGAAGTAGACAGAAAATGGGACACCTTCATAAAGTGTCGAAGGGAGGCATCCTGTTTGATTAACAAAAAAATTAAAAGAAAGGGTGCCCAGTGGATGTCAAAAGTAAATAAAAACGTTAGAAAAGCAGCTAAAAAATTCTGGAAACGTCTAAATGCAATGAGTAAAAAGACTAGGCTAGAGCAAAGGTTTATTGTTACCGATGAAGGTATTCGACTAGAAGAGGATGAAGCGATACAACACATAGGAACAAGGAGGAGAGAAAAATTTCAAGAAATGTTGCACATAATTCATCGAAGGAGGATAGACCGGTTACCGCAATAGCTTCACTTGAGCAACGAGAGTGGGAAAGGGCAGAGAAGGTTCCTAGTGGCACATCAGCAGGACCAGATGGTAATCCGATTTTGTTAATAAAGAAGCTAGGACCAAAATCCAAGCAAACATTAATACAGGTACTGAATAAAATGATAGTGGATGGGAAAGTCCCCGATGAATGGCGATTAAGTACAATGAACATGATATATAAGGGAAAAGGGGACAAAGCTGACGTAACTACCGTCCCATAACAGTGACATCTGTGGTTTACAGGGTGGTGATGCAGATTATAAATAAGGACAGATTGCAGGCTTGGGTGGAGAACGAAGGGGTGATAGGCGAGCTTTTCATTGACGCAGTGTATAGATATTGCTGAAAAGGAGAACACGCCCCTATGGCTAGCATTTCTGGATATTAAGGGAGTCTGCGAGAACGTTATTCAAGAGTATCTAGAGACATACTGGGCACATTGGATCAGGAAGATGGAGTAAGTAATATTTTAAAATATATATAAAGGTTACAGGGTGCTTATAAAATGAAAAAAAAAATTGTATCAGAGGCTGCAGAGGTACAGCGGGGGATTAGGCAAGGATGTCATCTGTCTCCTTTGTTGTTCGATTTGTGCCTGCAAGGGTTGGAGACCAAGCTAGAGAGGAGCGGACTAGGCTTCAACCTTTCTTTTTTCAAGCAAGGGGAATGGATTAAACAGTCATTACCGGGACTAATATACGCTGATGATATAGTGCTAATGGAATGGCTGACAACAAGAAAGATTTACAGAAGTTGATAAACGTATGTGGTACAGAGGGAGATAGATTAGGTTTCAAGTTTAGTAAGGAAAAATCTGCAGTCTTGATATTTAATGATGACGACGGTGAGCATAGAATACAGGATTTCACGCTAGAAGTAGTGGATGAGTACAAGCATCTTGGGATGTGGATAAATAACGGTGCTGAGTATCTGACAGAACATGAAAAATATGTACTGAATAAAGGCAGAAGGAAAGCAGCTGTCATCAAAAATAAGGAACTGTGGAATTACAATGGGTATGAAGTGGTAAGAGAGATCTGGAAAGGGGTGATGGTTTCTAGCCTGACTTTCGGTAATGCGGTCCTGTGCATGAGACAAGATTTTCAAGCAAGGTTAGAAATTAAACAACTGGTCGTAGGCAGGCTAGCTTTGGAAGCACATGGCAGTACACCAAATCAGGGGGTACAGGGTGCTCTGGGATGAGCGTCGTTCGAGAGCAAAGAAGCAAGCGGTAAGATAGCATTTGAGGAGCGATTGAGAAAAACGGAGGAAAAGCAGTGGGCTAGGAAAGTTTTCAGATACCTGTATATAAAGAATGTTGACACGAAATGGAGAAAGCGAACTATAAAATTGACAAGCAAATATCTGGACAGCAGTAGGGGGCAAATCAGAAGTTATCGTTAAAGAAAAAAGGTTAAACAGAGAACAGAGAGAGCTCTGTGGAAAACAGGGATGCTGACGAAATCAGCAATGGGAACATACAGGATTTTTAAGCAGGAAATTGCCAAAAAGAATATCTATGATAACTGTAGGGGGAAGCTCTGTGTTGTTTGAGGCCAGGACTAAGACATACAGAGTCAGGTACCACGAGATAAATATATTGTGCGTTGCGGGCGGAGAAATGGAGGAAACCGCTGAACACTTTATACTTTTCTGTAAAGCGCTTCACCCTACAGTGGAAAGCAGCGGGGCTGATTTATACAAGGCATTGGGATTTAAGGACAGTGAAGGGAAAGTAGATTTTAAGCGGGAAGAAGTAACCAAGAGAAAGTTATCTGATTGGTGGCTGAAATCCAGTCAAGAGTAAAAGTTCATAAGCCATGGCTAAGTGGCTTGAGCCACCGCCTGATTTAAAGGGTTCAGCCTTATCCATCCATCCATAACGTTTTGTCTACTTTTTCATGCGCTGAACAATTCGGGGACGTGACAAATGGCGTAACATCCCGCAAAATGCTCGCGCTTAGCATATGTAAGCGTGGATACGCTTATGCTACGTAGACAGCGTTGATTTGTACTCTTTTTTCAACCATATCTCTGTCCGCCGCTAGCAGATGACACGCAGCCGAAGATGTCTGGAGGAACACATTTAACGCCCTCTCCTGAATGGCTCAGGAGTGCTCTACCTTCCACAGTGCTGCAAGTAACTTACGAGATGCATTATAGTGCAAGCCCTACTGCATGCGCGACGTGGTTTCTGAAATTGCTGCATCAATGTGCACGCGTACAATCCACCGGATTTTCTCTCATTTTGCCTCTCATGAGATGGCACGCTGGCGTATAGTCTATTCTTAAATCAATCACTCGTATGTTTCGCAAATTTTCGTTCGAACTCTCACAAGCATACTTTATCTAAAACTTGTAGCTATGTTTTTATCTTTATTTTTAACTTATATGTTACTTTTTTCTCGATAAGCTTATTTATTCTGATCCTCACCGAATTAGGAAAAAGACCCTCGCAAATTCGCCACATTATCAACGCCTGGCCACGCTGAGAGAAATGATATGCCTTGTTGGCTGCTTGAAGAAATGATTGCCTTCTCACGTATATACGAGTACATCGTGCTGCTTTGCTGTTCGAACCTTTAATTCGCGTCTGACATTATCATTTTATAGTGTGATACATGTTTTATCCTTATTTGGCTGATTTCGAAAGGAATTTTAGAATCAAGGCAGGGCGCACTAGGCAATTAAACCGAGCAAAAGAACAAAAAGCTGCTAAACTTTAAAATACGCGAATATAACAGCATGCCAAAAAAATGCTTTAGTTCAATGCACACTTGAATGTGCAGCAGTGGAACCCGTTTGAACCGGCTCAAAGCGGAACGGAATGGCGCACCGGAGCCGAACCCGGAATTGAACCCTAAAAGAAGCGGGAACCGGAACCCAGAACGAGGCCGAAAAAATTCCGATTTGGCACCCTGCTCTTGCGAGAGCTGCTGCATGAGCGTTTTCACAATGACGGGATAGAAGAGTCGCTAAGTGCATGCTCTTGCCTGAGTTTTCTGGTGTCAGCAATAGACAGCGCACACGAGACAGGAAGATTCCACGCTGTAAGGGAACACTTGCAGGACCTTGACAGACCAGCTGCTATCAGGTACCAAGCCTCTACAAGATGTTTCACCTATTTTACGCAATTTTCAAAAATTTGATTTTTTTTAGTTAAAAGAGTGCTTTTCTGGCATAGAATTGTCAGCGCCGTAGTACATCAGAATACAGCCAAGACACGCTTACTGGCAGGCTGGTTAACCAATATCGAATGGTTCCTTTTTTAACTACCGGTTAGGCTCCCTAATTACTGAGAGGCGTGCAGCCCACCGTGAGTAATATCCATATCAGTTTTTAGAACTTCGCAAAGGGGTTACCCTCAGCGCTGTGGCTCAACAAATTTTGGCTACAACGCGCCAAAATACATAGGCTTTCGAGAAGCTTGCAGGTAAAGCAACCTCTCCAGTGCACGTAACTCATCGAAATAGCCAAAATTTGTTGGGCCGCACCGCCAAGGGTAACCGCGTTTTCGATTTTCTAAAAGTTTTAGTTCAGTGGGCGTGGGAGCAGCTACGTGATGCGGCTCTTTAATTTCGTCCGTTTCTTTGCCCAGGTTAGTCATGACTCTTGTCTTTACTCAAGTAAATCGGACAATGCCTGCTTGTTGCTGATCCCACGCCCGCAAATACTTTTGTCTTTGCGATGTGAGTGCGTTGTTGTTATTAAAGAGCTGCGTCTGCTGTCCGGTGATGTGGAAGAAAACCCAGGGCCACAGTGCAATACCCGTTTCCACGATGCAGGAGATGACGATGCACAGCAGAAGCAGCTGAGTGATATGTTTGGGTTGCTACAGGATATGAATATTAAAACCGCCAAAATGGAGAAAGACGAAGTCTACTTAATCAGTACTGTCAATGAAATCGAGAAGTCACGAGGCAATTCAGAATCGTTTATCTGATATTGATAGTAGGCTAACTGTGGTCGAAGGCAAAACTGCAACCAGTGAATCTTTGCAGAAGGAGTGCCAACGATTACGATGTATTGCTGATAGCCTAGCTAGTGAAAATTCGAATCTGAGGGCTAATCAGGCGGAACTCGAAGATAGGCAGCGCCGTGAAAATCCTCTGTTTTATGGACCTCCTTCACCCCGCGACGTCACGAAGATGCGGTGGCGCTGATGTTAGCAGCGACTTTCGCATGGTAGGCAAAACAGGTTCCGCATGCCCGTGCCTACCGCAGCTGCCGCAGTTACCGGCGGCTGCTTCAAGCCTGTGCACTGCAGAAGCAGCATGAATTGACCAGCTGCGTCACTGCTGGATCCGCGTAGTAGCATAAAAAATATTAAATTAGCCTCGATAGGTTTCTCGCGCATAAATGCCGCATTCGGAAACTGGCCAGCAGGCATTGGGCCACGGTAGTAAAGCGCGAAGTCTGGGAGTCGATAGGCACTGCCACTCAATGCACTTAATGCATGCAAGTTACTGCGTTCATTCACCTGAACTTCAGGATAGTAGGCTGATAATTGCTCAAGGAAAAAAAGACATATGTAGCTGCACACGTACTTATCACCTTGAGCCGGAGTGCACGGGGCGCCGACAGGTTCACTCGCCCCCAAGGAATGCGTTTTTTTGTTAATAGCACACCATGTTTAAATGGCGCGTTTTGTGACATTTAATAGTTATTTGAAACTGTTTCTTGATATGACGACGTATTTATTTGATTCGAGTACAAAGAAGTCTGGTAAGTTGTGTCAATCTTGCGCGGTCGCGTTGGTGTGCTTAGAATAGCGCACCTTAAGTGTGCTAAACGCCATATGCTTTTTCATTGCATCATGCATGTGTCATGTTTCATGAGGTAATACATGATCGCGAAGCTTGTTTGGAAAGAAGCAGCCGCAGGCGTGCTACTAACAGACACGTGGCGAGATTGAGAGGGGACGCGGCATGAAAAGTGTTTTCGTTATTCATGCATGCGATATGTAACTAAACTTGATGCAAATATGAAATTCCTACGCTATTTTCAGTCATTCCTTTTATTTATAGCTATACCTGGCGCAGTTCTGGGTAATTTAATTAACACCGTCGTCAAGTCCCCCCAAGCTAGGTCTCAAATAATTGAGTAGATAGTGCGCAGTTTTTTTTATGCCAGCATATGCATAAAGCCCTGTTCTGTATGATGACGCGATTAGTTGTTTTTCTATATGTTCAGTACTTATGCATGCATAGTTACATGAAAACGTTTCTTAAAAAAAATAACTAACACAATACTGCACGTGTAGGGAAAAAAATCGAGAGATTTATTACGCTCCTCAACGTCTCAGGAATAGTTTGCGACAAATGGAATCATTCTATTTTCATGCGAATTACGAAGGTGAGTGATCCAGTCGCAGAAAATGTGAGAGGTCAGAAAACGAACCTTAAAGTTTATTCCCTCGTTTATGGCATCTTCGCTTTCGCTTTGGTCAAAGAAATGCGGCACTGAAATCAAAGAAATTACCTCACAATTTTTGATGACCACACTTCTAAAAAGCGTAATTTATAAATTTGTACTCAATAATTTGCTATAATTTTTCGTCACGAAACTAGACTTCAGGGCTAGGAAAGGAAATAATTCTAGAAATCAAAAATTTTCGCCAAATCGACCAGCTTAACAAGAGGACAAGTCGGCCTGGCTGGTGCGTGTTCATGCGGCTAAAAACAGCGCTAATTGAGACAGGAGATTGGGGACACGACTCTGTCCCCACTTTTCGCGCAGCGCGACACGTACGTATGTCAGCAGACGATGAGCGCATGTCTGCTCCGGCGAAACAACGCCAGCACTTCCCCTCACTACTGTCCCGAAGTAAAATCATTCCGGCTAGTGCAGAGTGTCAAAACGTGTTTTATTCAATATTCCTAGCGCATAAATAAACGGCAGGAACGCTTTCTACATGTTTACTACTAACCATATATACAATACACAGTGGCAAACTATTTCTCTTTATAGGCCGCACGTGGACAACGCGAGCTCGTGTACTTCGACAAATTACTAAGTTGGAAGCATCGACCATTGCTGTGATTCGCAGAAACTGGAAACGCGCCTACAAGCCTTGAAAACCCGCGGACAACACCTATCCGCGACGCCACTCCCCGACCTTTTGCCTACCACGAGCTCGCTAGCGACTGCAGCGCCACCTCGTTTGTTTACAAACATGCAGGAGGTCCATAGCCTTTCTGACGCCAATTCTGAGTCCTGGGATGAGACTGAAAAAAAAAAGCTTGTAAATGTGCTTTCATCAGCCTTGAATTTGCCACCGTGGGAACTATCGATTGAACGGGCTCATAGACTTCGAGCTTTTTATGAAGATAAAAGCAGACCAGTTATTGCGAAGTTCTCATTTTTTCAAAAAAGGCAAAAAATTTCCTTCTCAAGTTCTAAACTGAAAGATAATGACATTAGTGTAGGTGAAGATTATTCTCTCATGACTCGGCAGGCGCGGAAAAAACTCGTTGAGTTTGGTATCGCTCAAAAGTCCAAATTAAAACTGCGATATAATAAGCTTTACATGAACGGTAGGTGTTACTGTTACGATCAGCTTAACGACAGCGTTTTTGAAGTTCACGGTGTAGGTTGCCTTTCATCCCAATCGCCCGCAGATCAACGATGCGTGAGGGGTAGTGGGCACCCGTCACTGTCCAATCGCTCATTATCGTTTCTGTATACTAATATTAGAAGTGTTCTGCCTAAACGTGATGAGCTGTGTGCGACTATCGACGCATGTGATACCGACATTGTTTGCCTTACTGAAACGTGGCTTTCAGCTAACGTTGATAGCTCGGAAATATTTCATTGCCGCAAGCATTTTGCCACTTATCGGTACGACAAGGGTGACAGAAACGATGGTGGTGTTTTGTTAGCTGTAGCTGACACACTGTTTTCTTCTCCTGTTCATGTTGTTACCAGATTAGAACTTCTTTGAGTTGAACTGCGCACGCGCGGGAAAAAATTGATTTTGGGCGTTTGCTATCGCCGTCCCTCGTACAGTGCCACTTACGTTTAAGAACTTCATGATGCTGTTTGCGCGATTACCGTTCGCTTTCCAAATGTTCCTATTCTTTTGGTTGAAGACTGCAACTTTGCAACTGTTATTTGGTCCAATGTGCGTTCTTATGCCGACCCTTTTTCCACGGAGTGCGATGGTTTTTTGCGCTTATGTGCCGACTTCAAACTACCCGCGTTACATCTTCATCGTTCAACTTGTTAGACCTTGTTCTTACCTCGTCGCCTGATCTTGTTGCTCCAATATCTTGTTTGCCGTGCTTAAGTGATCATTGTATGCTTAATTTTTCATTGAACGTCGTGTCACCACGCCAAAATAAAGATTCTAAATACATCCGTGACTACAAAAATGCCAACTTTGAGGCCATAAATCGTGAACTCGCTGGTTTTGTCGATGTGTACTTACCGTCTTTTCACGAGCGTCCAATCGAAATTAACTGGAACCTTTTTAAGCAGAAAATTGCGTCCCTGACAGATTCTTATGTGCCGCTGAGAAAAGTATTAACTAACAAAAGTTCGCCCTGGTTTAGCTCTTCACTAAAAAGGCTATTAAACAAAAAGAAACGTCTGTTTCGTTCCTCGAAACTGTCCAATTCGGTGCTCCGGTGGGATGCTTATCACTCCGTTGCGTCTGAATATAATTCAGCACTAAAAATAGCTAAAGAGTCGTTTTTTAGTCACTCTTCCGTCGATGCTATTAAATAATCCCAAACAATTTTGGAGCGTGGTTAAGAAAACTGATCCATCTACAATTAATCTTAAAACTTTAGACGGTCAAGTAATTCGCAGTGAAATATGTGCTGATGTTCTTAATGATGCGTTTACAGCTTCTTTTACTAACGATTTAATTACCGCAATTCCTCTTTACCCACCCCATGACTTCTTGTCTATGAACCCCATTATAATGGATTCTCTTGGCAACGAAAAAATAATTGATCAGCTGAAGACGTTTTCTCATTTATATGAATGACTTGCCTAACAACACTGCTTCTTCCGTATGTCTTTTTGCCCACGATTGTGTTATTTACCGTGAAATTAACAGTGACTCTGACACTTCTATCCTTCAATCTGATATTAACCAAGTTTTAGAATGGTGCAAATTATGGCACATGGAACATTGATAAGTGTAAACATTTGGTTGTTCTCGACGTAACACTGGAAAAGCCACTTACGACATTAATAATATCCCTCTTGAAACTGTGTCTTCGTATAAGTACCTTGGTGTGCATATAACTTCTAATCTTTCTTGGAATCTGCACGTGGAATTTATTACTAACTATGCTAACCGCACGTTGACGTACCTGCGCAGAAACTTCTTCCTTTCTTCTACTTCAATAAAATTGCTCCTTTATAAAACACTTGTTCGGCCTAAATTGGAATATGCAGCCTCTATCTGGGACCCTGACCTGTCATCATTAGCCACTGAAATCGAATCTCTTCAAAACCGTGCGTCACGTTTCATATTTTCCAATTATCACCGTATCTCCAGTGTTACTGCTATGAAAACTACTTTATCATTGCCACCTCTTTCACTCCGCAGAAAAATTTCGCGCTTATGCCTATTTCATAAGATCTATTACTAAAATCCCGTCCTTAAGAGCCGGCTACTAACTACCCCCACATATGTTTCAGGCCGCATTGATCATCTTCGCAAAGTAGGTGTTCCGTCATGCCATACTAAACACGCTTTTTCTTCTTTTGTCCCTTAAACTTCTGACAGTTGGAACCACCTTCCCAGTCACATTGTCGATAATTCTAATCCAAGTTCTTTTAAGACTGCCCTATGTAATCTTTATTTGTAGATTCTAGTCAGTTTTATTTTGCGTTCGTTTTCGTTGTCTTTTTGCTGTATGCCGGAAATGTTCTCTTTTTTTTTGGGGGGGGGGGGGGGTGGGGAATTGCTGTTTTTTCCCCTTTGCCTTCTCTTGACTTATTTTGTGTTATGTATTGTTCATTTTTCGCCGCGTTTTCGTTTCTTCTATTTTGCTTTTCTGCTGCACTATATCGGACCCAATGCATGTCCTTCCCACTCCCCTCTTTATAGCCTTCGGTCCCTGAGGGTATTTGAATAAAAAATAACTAAATATAATTAAAAAGTTAACTAATAAGTATTAGTTAACCAGCCTGATGTTAGCACGTCTTAGCTGAAATCTTATGCACTACGCCGCAAACAATGCTGCGCAGAAAAAAAAGCGATCTTCAATTCAAAACCTGCTTTTAAAAATTGTGTAAAGTCTTAGGTGAAACGCCTTGTATTTCAAGAAGTTGATTTGTTTACTTCTAAAAAGTTTATTTCTTAAAATTGATAAGTGCGATTCCACCTAGATTGACAACAGAACTCCCCCGTAACGTCGTCATATAGAATCAATTGAGGCGGCACTCTAGGTTGTACAAATCGCCTATAGAGCCCACAACGCGATAAATCTCAGCACTTGACTCTACGTTCTCGTAAATTCTCGCTGAGGAATTAGGAATCAGCGGCGTCCTGCCTCCATTGCGAGATCGTCCTCTCCTATTAGGACCCATACCGAAACAAACCACCCAATTTTGCCCTTTGTTTTTTCCTATTTACATCGCAGGCGAGAAACTTCCAAGCCCCTCACCTTTCGTGGAGAGCCCCGAACTGCAAGGCTTGGCGAGCAGTCCCTGCTCACGGGCAGACGATGTGCCGTTCCACACGAAGAGCTCTTGGCCAGTGCCCACGGCCTTGATTGTCCGGTAGTAGATGTTTCCGCCGCGCGTGTAGGCCACCAAGTTCTGTTCTTCGGGGCCGGCAGCGTAGTTTACATATCGCATCCAGTTGGATTTGTCTAGTGGACGGCCGTCCAACAGAAACACCTCGCCGTTCTTGTGAACCTGCGGTTAAGAGTCTGCCTTTCCGACTCCCCTGTACACTGCGAGCCCACGGGAAGCTACGCGGGCAGTCCAGCAGCCGTACATACAGTGTCAAGCAGAAGCGCAAGCCCCGAGATCATCGGCATTAGCCGTTAAATGGAAACTCGCATGATATGATCATCTTTTCAATTGTTACCGAATGGAGCTGGACTACACTGAATGATAAGGCCCTCTGCATCTCATCGCATGGCGGAACGCATCGACTGGAAAATGTTTTTTGCTTGTATCTTTGTTCCTGTTTTCGTGGAAGAGAAGGCCAGTGCTTCGGTGGCTCTGGAAAGGCATGATACCAGACGCACCTGCCAGGTGTAGCTGTTGCCCTCGCCGTTGTCCTTCATCTTGACGCCCTCATAGGGACCGAAGTAGACCCCTTTTGGCAGCGGCTCCAGAGTGAACACTCCGTACTGGGCGCCCGTCATGGTGGATCGCCGGATGGACAAGCCTTTCGGGAGGGTTTTGTTTGCGCGTAGCGGGTCTCCGGCGACCACCTGCGAACGACGCGCGGTGTCTCAGATGCTTGCAGTGCTCCTTGCTTGTGTTTTCCACGGTACTGGGAAAAGCACGCTATTTGAAGTTCTCATTTTCGGTGGAGCTAAACTTTCAGACTCGAGCGCTTAATTTGCACATGCATGAACGCTGCCGTCTCAGGAACATGTTGAAATGAAAAGAATGCCTGGTGCTTTGTGGCGGGTGGCGGTCACGAGAAAAAGAAGGGAGCAGTCCCACACACCGTAGTCCTCTCTACCGCGTAAGGGAACGGATGAAGGATGCGGTGAAATGAGGGAGAGAGTGAACGGAAGTGTTGCCATAGTGGAGAGCTCTCCTGACCCGTGGCGTACCCTTACTACCAAGACGAATGGGGTGTTCCGGAACCATGGACCACCCTCTCCGCTCTGCGCGCTGCCTGTCGGCTTTCGCGTCGTTTCGTCTTATTCGACAGAAACCAAGTAGATGGCAAGGAGACCCCAAGACAGCGTTTCGGAGAGACCATTCAATGAGTACATGCTTCGTGCTCACCTTGGTGTCCTTGACGTGGGTCCACGGGCCGTGTACGGGGCAGTCTCCGGGGTGGTCTGCTCCGCATTCATAGCAAACTGTAAGAATAGCATCCACGCCGAGGTTCTGAAGATGGTTTAGAGGGTGCCGCCATTTTGCATGCAGTGCAGTACGCACTGACTCAAGTGAAGACGAATAACGGGAGTAATAATGCATGCAACTGAAATATGCGCGTCTCTGCGCGTCCAAGTCTCATCATATCATAATAAAAAAGATATTCTTCAGTGAGCTCTCTCAGAACTCGAAACAAACAGTATAAAAGAGTTATCCATGCAACTGCCTTCTCCGTAGAGTTAAACACATAACTAGTCAGTAAGACCATGCAACTACCCGCCGCGCAAAATTTGCCATTCGAGACATGAAACCCTGCATTCCCATATAGATGCAATTACTGCTAGAAGACTCATTTACAACGAACTGTACGTTTCCTATACCATCGATCTGGAAGCTAGGAGTCGGTGTTCGTGGACAGCTCACACAGATATTCCTCGTCGGAGTTTTCTTCGCCCTCCATAGAGTCGATCTCTTTGCTCTGGCGTCTCGGGCTGTCGGACTCCCTGGAACACTCCCCGGAAGAGGCTGCGGTTCATGACAGCATAGTTGCCGTAAGGATGGCTTTCGGCTTATAATCCCATTAAGCACATATAACTTAACACTGCATTCTGTGCAAGAGTTTTGCATTGGTTTCACGGTGGAATGAGTTCCAACAGTTCTATCCTTTTTATAAGTTCTGAACTAAAAATTGGGCTTATCTCTGTTAATGTAATTGTTCTTGCCACTTTCATGTGATTTCTTATGATGCTGACTGTTGTGCCTTTCGCGCTCTTGCCCACCTTTGAAATGTGAACTATGTTAAGGCCTAGTCAGGAGGCATTGAAACTTCATTTTCCCCGCACCTGGTGGGCATACTGTACAGCTGTACTTTATGTCCAAATAGGCCATCGCGGTGGTAATGGCGCTCGGCTGCTGACCCAAAAGACACGGCTTCGATTCCGGCCGGGACTTCCGAAATTCTATGGGGGGGGGGGGGAGAATTCTAGAGGCCCGGGTACTGTGCGATGTGAGTGCACGTTAAAGAACCCCAGGTGATGAAAATTCCTGGAGCCCTTAACTACGACGTCCCTCATAGCCTGAGTCGCTTTGGGACGTTAAACCCCATAAACCGATCTTTAATGACCTAATGGCAGTAACTAAAATTTCTTGAAGTAAAATTATATCTGGGTTTAATTGTGAGACAAGGTTCTATAAATTGTGAAAAGAAAATGCGACTGAATGGCAATTCCAATGTAATACTTTTAACCGCGCCATGATTACAGTAAAAGCAGACAGCCTGTGAAAGCCTGCTTTGACACATCGGTTTTATGCGGATTTCTGGGGAAACATTTCTTGCTTTTGTTGTTTGGAGGAGCAGAGTTCAACGAAGAGGGAGGAGCTCGACGCGTCTGGGAAGGATTCGCCACCTCGACGTCCGTAGTGCAAACAGTAGAGAGGCTGGTATCCCCGCACATTGTACAGGCACAAGCCACGAGGAAGCAGGAATAGTAGTCAGAGGAGAGACGCCAAAGATGCTATGGGAAGCGCTAGTTGATGAAGCGGGAAGACCAACAGTTGAAGGAGCCAACTGACTGGAAAAACCTGGAAGAGAGCTTCACTGAAGGTAGACCGCATACGATCCACAACGCCTGCAAGCGCCTTCTCACCAGCCGAGAACACAGACTTAGTCAGGAACGCCTCTACCTCGGACCCAGATGACCTAGCAAGCCCCGCATAATAATGCCTTTTAAGGTCTAATTGCGCATAGTCATCAGCTCTAGAGCATCTTCTTTGCTGAATGATGTCCAGAACATTCTGCTCATCAGAACGTTTAGGACAGCCAGCATCATCAGCCGGAAAAGCATCATCACCCGGAAAGTCTGCAACTGGGACCCTCAGATGCGCAAAGGTCTACGGAATGGTTATCCCCGCATAGTCGGCAACGCCTAGCAGTTTAGCAAGCGTTATTGCTGTGACCAAATTGCCAGCAATTTGTGCATTACAAAAGGGCGAGTTTGTAGCGGGTCGACGCGGTACACTATGGACCAAACCTTAAGCTCAGACGGGCAAGCAGATCCTGCAAATATTGCAATCACAGACTCTGTCGGCGTACGTGAGCCATTGGCATCTCTGGAACAGCGGTAGACTGACAACACACCAATATCGGCGTCCTGAAATCCCTCAAGTAATTCCTGAGGAGAGGCCGATGGGACCACGCCGCGAATACCTTTGAACATGCGAGTTGCTCTGCTAACAAGGGCTTAACTGGAGCCGACGCGAAGGATGTGCAATGCAGCAACTCCGACACGCATTGCACATCGTAGGATCAACACAGAATGCCCCTTCGGCCGAAATGGCGCACCTCAGAGATCTCCAGGGGGAGGCTGGTAACATCCTTCAGCTGCTCCTTTAGAGTTCTTGAGTTTTAGGGCTCCGTGTCCAATGGGTAGAAGCGCCACTGGAATGCTACTGACGCCATTTCGTCCGAATGAATCCAGGGTGAAACTTTGGGTCGGCAGTCTAGACAACCAGAGAGCTGGAGCCAAAACCCCCAACACGCATAGAACGGTCTCACCTTACAAGACTGAAGAGGGTGTCCAGAGGAGGCAACACAATCGAAAACAGGATCAGCGGCAGGAACCGGCAGTCACAGCACACAACACAGCACACAGCAGCAGTACTCGTAAGAGATTGTAACGACCCTTCTACCAAGTTATCTGCTCGAGGCAGGACAAGCGGAGGATGAAGGAAGGAAGGAAGGCCTCAGACGTTGCTCAATACTTCTTCTTCTTCTTCTCCTCAAGTAATATGGCACATACCCACGCGGTGGGATTGGCCGAGGTGTAATTGAATAAACAAAGAAGTTTCCATGGAAGATGACAAAAATGTGGCACCAATCGTGAATTTTGAAAAATCAATGAATAAAAACAAGAGAACAAAATTGACAGTTAAATAACAGACAGCATTTCGGCGAAAAAGAAGAGCTCGTAGAACTTTAAAAGAATTAGCACATCAAGCTACCAGTTGCATTTATGTAATCGTGGAGAAACCCACAAATAGAACCCAATGCAAATCCCTTGGCGTTCGCACCAAACGATAATAATACTGGCAAAGATAAAGGGAGCCCTAACCTGGAGAGAGAGGTTCCTCCAGGTAAATCTTTCTCGGAAGTGCGAACTTTGGGCAGTAGAGGAGAAAATGCGAACGATCTTCTTCTTCCGACCCTGACAGCGCGAGAACAGCATCGTCGTCGTCAGCTATGCGCCATCTGGCAATTGTAGGTGGCACTATCTTATAATTTTCCAATTTTCAAAAATTTTGCCCGACGATGTTGTACATGGTGCTCTGGCTGTCTCTTTCCCGTAAGCCCGTTACAATTCACAAGGGCAGAAACTTTTCACCGGTCGGTAACGGTGATCCTTGGTATGTGAGTGTAGCGCAAAACGGGTTAAATTGCAAAGACGCACAGACGCTAACTTGCGACGGACAAAAACCTAGGCGACCAATACGAACGTGATCAGAGAGGGGAAACAGGCGCATGCGCCCGGAAGTACAGAAAATCAGCTGAACCAGGAACTACGGACATGCACGACACAGCGATTTTTTAAGACGGCCAGCTCTCTTTTGGACAGGGAGACAGACGGCTTGCGTACACATTTATCTTCCAAGGCAGCGATACGTGCTGCTTCAATAATCTCGCTACTTAAGTGACCCGATAAGAAGGCGTTGCGGCCGCGTAGAACGCCGGTGCATTTTGCGTCGCCTATAAATGTATAGAAGGGTTAAGCAGGGCTAGACACTTACTTTGCATTTGATAATCTGCGCAAATCAGCTGTATTTTTTTTCCGTGAGCCCCACCAAACATCCCGTGTCCTAACACACACTTGAGCTTTGTCCTTTCGTACATCCTGATGTCGCTCGACATGTTCCTCGAAGCACTGCCCTTTTCTTGAAGGGGGTCGCTGCGGTAGGTGTTCTCTCAGCATGCTGATAGTCACTGCATGTGAACGCAAACTGCGGCATTCCCACTCGAGGACCATCGTACCGTTCAGCAACGACCACCACCTCGAAGCTTCATCAAATACTGCCAAGAGATGTTAACCGTCACGATGGCATCCGCGGGTTTGAATCACATTTTATGCCGGTTTTAATTGTGTAGGCGGCGCCCCTGATGAACTGTGCATTTGATAGGCTGACTCAAGAGCGAGGCTCGTGCTGTAAAATCACACATACAAGATATGTCCTGAACATGTTTCGTCTTTCTGCCGCGTAGGGTATTAACTTTTCTCGCTAATTAGTAATCGAATGCGTGTGCTTTTGCGACTTCTTTAAAATCTTGTGCAACTGATTGACCTGGAACCTTTGAATTGAGTAACACATCAACGTGCGGATGGCTGTGTCGAAGCAACTTTTAAGGAGAACTTTTTCAGAGAAGTTTGCGTTCGAGCTATTATACCTCGAGCTATGCGAATCAGTTCGCTACCCTTGTACATATGACAGCTTAAATGACCAGCGCGCGAAGGAATGCGCATGCTTTCATTTGCTATCCACCTCATCAAAACATTTTAGTTTTTCATACTGGTGTTATACGCGCTATATTTCAATAGTCACATCATCTTTTTTTTTCAATTTTGTAATAAACATTGACCTGCGCTTTTTGAATGACCCCTCGTGTATTCAAGGAATACCACCAAGTGAGATGTCTACCCAACCAACGAACAAATACACTAAGAGTAAGACAGTGCGCTCAGGCATCAAAGCCCTAAAAATAAAGAATGGGAAGCTATATGATGGGGACACAAATTTTCTGGTGGTTTTCTTTTTTGATCACTGATTTCAGGAAATAAAATTCACGAAGCTCATTCCAAGCTATCGTCCCTCGATTAAAACGACCAGAAATTTTTAGGACGCATAAGAATGCACGCCCGCAACTGGTGCGCGTCGCCGGAATTCGCGGTACGTCATAGTATGTAGAAGGCAGTCCTCGCTACTTTCTGCACGTTTCTTTGAGTGGAAAACGGCCGTATTCCGATGGAGGCGAAATGCAAAGACGTCCGTGTGGTGTGCGATGTAAGTGCGCGTTGAAGAACCCCAGGTGGCCTAAATTAATCCGCGGCCTTCCTCTACGGCGCCCCTCGTAGTGCCTTGTGTCGCTTTGGTAGTAAACCCCACAATACTACCATCACCACCGTCGCCACCTGTGGGACTCTGCTCTAAATATACTTGCCTAATGTTATTTTACGCTCGTGATCTGCACAATAAATTAACATTTTGAACACGTCTTTCACAATTTGTTTATTTTGAACTTCAAAACAATGTTTAGGGATATAACAGAATGTCAAAAGTAGCCAGATAGGCTTGCATCTGGGCATTTCAGCGAGGCACATTTTGAAGTGTCAGCGTTTCAGATCTCTCGTAGGCGAGTGCAACTCTCGTCTTCATCCCTCTGGAGATCTGGGCTCGCAGTACGTGGTGCTCGAGAGCCCCACTACACGACCCAGAAGCAAGCCCCTCAGCCTGCATATTTTCGACAAAGGCTGTATGCACACCTGCGATATTACGACTGCGGCCGCGCTTTAGTTTGCTGCGCCGGCGTGTTCACTGTAACAGGGAGAGGGACAGCAATACTTCATTACAGGTAAAATAAAGGCGCTGTATGCACTTTGCCGCCAAGCGGAAAAGAGCCTACTGCTCGACATGAGCCGCAGCAGCCGCAGCCACGCCCACCAGTGTGGAAAAGGGCGGTTGCGACAGTGTGGAGAACGGATGGATGTGGGGCAAGGAAGGTGTTTCACGTTCGTGTAGGGGAAGGGGAAATTGGGGCAGGAGGGACCGGAGCAAAAACGGTATAGGAACAGTCGGGCCGGGGTAATGAGTATGTTAGGCGGTATGACTATAAATGCGTGAATCCTTAATGTGGTAAGGCGGCTGTGTCATGGAGGTAACGTCTGCAGCCAGCGTTGCCAGCGCGTAATGTTGCTTCGGGGTCTCCTTGTATGAGTTGGTGGGAAAGTCCAGTGGATCATCGGCGCCTGGATAAGAGTCTTTCGGGCAGGTTGATACTCCACCTCATCGCCGGCAATCCCTGTGTGGCCTGGCAGCCACACCAAAGCGATCGAAGAAGAGCAGATTCGGGACAGCGCACAGAAGAGGTCGTCGCGCAAATCCTCGGGAAGGCGGCGCGCGCCCGAATGGCTTCCATCGAGTCCGTGCGAATGCGGTGCCGGGGAGCAGAGCGAAGGGAAGCAAGTTCACTAGTCGCACGCACGATCGCAAACATCTCAAGAGAAAGCGGTGAGGTTGGATTGGAGTAGCGGCCAGCGGTGGATGCAATCGCAAAGGTTTCGAACGACGACACTGGCTGTGGCAGCGAGAGGAGGGGAATGGGACGCAGCACGGGATAGTACCGGGAAGAAGACGGTTCTGGTGCAGGGCCTGGGCCTGACGACGGCTTGCGTGCAGGCTGGGTTCACGTGGGCAGGAAGCGTGGCGAAGCGAAAGTTGTCGGCAAGTGGCTATTGCGACGTAAGTGAAAGACAATAGATGGACTCAGAAGCTGAGTGGAGTTGCGCGCAACCGGACAGGGAATGATTCATGTCAAGTCAGACGAGGTCGAGAAGAGGAAGGAAGGGCTCTGTGGCACATAATTTCTCTGTAGGTATTTGTATAGGGAGGTATAGAGCTGCTTTACAATATAGTGTTGCGTCTGTGCTTGTGCAGGCGCCCAGTAAGAGAGAGAGTTTGCAATCTTGTTTAAGGCAAAAGCTGCGACTGATTTACGGGACATTTAGGCTCATCGACCGTACTGTGTCGGCGAACCACACAGCCAACCAGAGTCCCATGGCTGCATTACGGCAGTCGCGTTATGCACCCTAATGTTATGCACCCGTAATGCACCCTAATGTGCATTACGGCAGTCGCGTTGTTTTCGCTAATGCAGTTGAACCTAGTTATAACGAAGTCAAATTGACTCCGCTATTTCTTTTTTATAGCCGCCGGTCCCGTTACACATCTGTCGCATGCCAAGAGAATTACTTACCAGCGCGGATTTACCGAGGATAACACAGGCAGTATTTAGTCTATTGCAAATGGGTTCTGGTGTAGTAGTGGGGAAGCCATGCAAAACGGGTGCTTGTGACAGAAGAGCGCCGCAGCGCGCCCACTTTTACCGTGGTCGATATCAACTTCAGCGCCACGAAAACAGGGTTAAAATTCGGAAGACCTCTCTTCCTGTTATTTACAACAGTACTGTACTAAGGGAACCTTCATCCTGTGCACTGAGGGCCACTTACGTCGCCGAATAAGGGTATGCCAATCTAATACGTCAGCCTTGTCAGCGGGAACCCGTTTCTTAAGCAGCCTGCATAAGCTTCAGCACCTAGATAACGGGTTTTAGAGGAATAATGTAGAGGACAGAGCGATACCTGTTCAGAATATCAGATCCGTTCCTTTGACGTTGAAGCTGATACGGGCGGATATAAAAGCGTGCGCGTGGCGACAATCTCGTCGCGAATGCGCCTTTTAGTTGGCTTTCTCGCACGACCCCTAGCATGCCTGTTACAAGAACACCACTTGGCTTCTCCGCATAGCAGCACCATTTTGTAGTGGAGTGTGGGAACTCCAGACCGAATTTGGCTACCACTTCTTTAATCATGGCCGCCTTTTAGGAATCAACTGAAATCGTCTTGTGCTTGCGTTTTCTACTGTGTCGCTCATCTAGGCCTTGAGAAACTTGCGGGATGTTCAGTACCGCCAAGCAGGCAAAACGCAGTACCAAACGGTGTAACTACGCGACCACGCCTCGAAAATGGAAACTATACACACTGCACCAAAATAAGCACAGCGTGCTCCCAGCCGGCCGTGTGCACCGATATGGCTGGAGAACAGGGGAATTGTATACAGCTGCAAAGACTTTGGCAACGCTCAGTGGGCTGTGCGCGTCTCGCTGCCTGACATCGTTCAGCTGGCTGCGGGAGGAGCAAGGCGCAGTTGAAAAACATAGACGAGAATTGACTGTCAGCTGAATGTTCGCTTCCTAGCAGAGAAGCGAGAGAAACAGGGAAGTCGACAAAAAGAGTGTGCGAAGAAGAAGAAACAAACCAAAACGAAACAAGAAAGCGAAGAATGAGTAAGAGGTTAGGAAGAAGAAAACACGAGGGGTACAAATAACAACAATGCCACTGAGGCCGAAAGCCTTCGCTGTTTCAAAATACTGCACGAAAAACCCGTGGGCCCCATTCCAGCATGGTGGACACTGGCAAAGGTGGTGACCGAACTAGTCAGTATATGCATGGCCAAACTTGTGCCAAATTTGTTCTGGTGCGCTAACACTAAATCCCCCAATCTCAGATTTCGCCAATGTTGTCCGAAGCCTCTGGCAGGTAGCAACCTGCCCACAGGGTTGGGGGCAATCTGCCGTTAGGCTTTACGAAGAACTATGCACAACAGTCTAGGGCAAAGCACTCTATGGCCGGGAGTGGTCTTCGAAACCGCGGCGACGCCAAGAGATCAGCTTCGCTGCTCACTGCTTTATACCATTATTCATCGCCGCTACCCCACATCCCTTGTGTTTAACTGCCAGTATATCACGCTGTGCTTTGGACGCCGTCGTCTTCATCAACTTCCATCCGTGCGCGATGGATCCAAAACACACCGCTGTCGCGTTGACCTCATAAACCGATCCTCGAAGCGAAATCGGTGTGCAAATCGAAGAGCGAGAGCACCTAATTCGCATGTAGTGTAACCACGCTAAATCGTGCATCAATTTTTTGGTCAGAATTCAGCAGAGAAAATGAAAATAAAGCTGTTTCACAATTTTTGTGAATACCGACCACAATAACTAAGCAAGTAACGCACATTATCTGCGTCATATCGCCATGTTATGTCCTGAAAGGAGTTCAAAAATGTCATATATGGGGCAAGTTAGAGGATTTTCTCAGGCTGTACTGAGAATCGGAGAACGGGACCAGGTGAGCACTTACTGTAGATCCAGATCAGCAGAGGACATCCTTGAAATGACTCAGTGACCATGAATATCCATTCTCCGGACGTCCCAAGGATGTAGTCGTGTAGCCCGAGGGGAAGGAAACCAAAAGTCCTGTTGAGCTAAGAAATGTGGCTCATAACGGAGGCTCCTCAAGACTCGAGCGCGGTTGCCACCGCCTAGGAAGTGTTCTATAATACGCTACGCCGTTCTTGCAATGCATTTCATGCTTACGTCTACTGTCGACGAAGAGGCAACCAGTTTTGTTTGCTTCGTCGCTGCTTACACGAAAAAAGGGTAATCATTGCCAAATACACGTGCATTAGTTTTGAGAGTGACGAAGCAAGCAAAAGAAAGGGCATGCATAGCTCGAATTCGGGTATGTGCCATTTTGTGAGACAAACAACAGCAACAATTCGGCGCCGTAGGCACTACACCGCCCCTCATGCGATTGCATGCAGCAAAAGCAACGGATTTCCTCGCGCAGAACAAAACCTTTTCTGGATTCAAAAAGTGATATGGCAACTCCTTGTCCGTCGCTACACAAACTAGTCATAAGTACTAGCCAGCAGACCTGATAATTAAGGCCTTAATGGTGAATTTTAGTAAACTACCTATTTATACTCTGCGTTTTAATGTAACTGTCGTCTCCCGCGGCTCAAAGTTTGTTTCGAAAAATTATTTTATTTTCTATTTCAAGCATATATTAAAGTGAAACCTGTTAGCCTTGGTTTAGCCACTTAGGTTATAGGGATGCATTCTACCGTTATATTTGCAGCGTCAGCAGTAAGACCTTAATTACTCAGTTTATTCAAACATTAAATTAACTGGCCGATGCCTGCCACGGCTGGCAGGATAGGATAGCATAAGGAAACTTTTATTGTCCCTCAGGAAGAGGGTAGCTAGAGACCCGCGTAGAAGAGGGCGAGAGGTATTTACAATTGGCGGCGGCTTCAGGCAGTCGGACGAGTTGTAGCATAGTCTCCGAGTCGGAGCTCAGTAGTAAGGCCTCCCATTGGTCTTTCGACTTTATGTGTCGTCCCTCCCGGGGCATGTGGACATTCCCATAGTTCGTGGTCGATGGTGGCCCTGAGTTTGCAGTTCGTGCATTTTTCTGAAGATTGCCTTGGGTGCATAAGACTCCAGAAGGCTGGGTTTGGAAATGTGTAAGTTTGTAACTGGCGGCAGCTGATGGCTTGGGATCTGGTTAAGGATGTGTCCGCTTAAAGAAATTCTTGCTCTTTGCAAACGATAGTGCCGCGTAATTTCTCTGCATTCCAGCATGCGATCCCTGTCTGTGAAGACCACCTCGCTCGGGTCCGCCCGGATAGAAACGCCTATGGCGAACTCGTGGACCTTCTCATTACCAGGCAGGGATGCAGGTGCTGGTGTCCCGACAAGCGTAATTTTTCGGTCTATTAAGTGACGGCTTAGAATTGTATTCATCAAGGGGACCCTATCCCTGATGAAAGTTAGTATGGCAACTATGGAGTCACTGATTATATACCTTGCTTTTGTGCCTACACAAGCCAGTGATACGGCAGCTTCCTCTGCAGTCTCTGGGTTACTTGACAGTATGCAGGCACTTATTTTGTGGAGTTGTTTAATATTGACTATCGCGAGGGTCACCGTGTTCTTACCATACTCAGTGGCAGCTACGTAGACCACGTCCTCCTCTTGCAGGAAAGGATGCGTTTCTCGAGCACTTCTGCCCGTTTGGCCCGGCGCACTGTGTGGTGAATAGGATGCATATGCCTGAGTAGAAGTGATACGATTATATTGTTCTGCATTTCTCCGAGCATGTCTACTTTGGCGGTTGTTTTTTTGTCTCGACTCAGATGGAGTCTGTTTATAGTGGCCTTGTCGGTTGTGGTTCCGGCTAATCGTTCGATTTGGGACGTTCTTACTGCTTCCATAATATCCTCTCGGGTATTTGCATGCCTAACTCTAGTAAGTGGTGAGTGGATGTTCGGATGGGCAACCCTGGAGCTTGCTCCGTCCACCGCCTGATAATTCCACCTATTTTTTTCCTTTTCTGCCACTTTAAGATCGAGGAAGGTGGCAGCATACGAGGTACGGCTAACTACGAAGACCTGTACCAGCCGCAGGAGATTATGCTCTTTCATGCAGTGTACCCTGTATGCAATCCGCTGTATGGGGCCCATCGGTTGTTGTGCACAGTTTTAACCGTTGCTTTGTATAATCATGTCTAGAGTTCTGATTTTTTCAACGGGAGGGCTGTCCGCCCCTTGCGCTTGTAATTTAATTTGATGTTAGGGATAGTTCGTTTGAATCTGATGCAGATGTCGATAAAAAAGAAGCCATCACTTCAGCGGCGAGCATTGCTACCCATGGTGGCAGACAGTTTTCGACCTCATTTATGGTCCTCTGTAGCGTATTTTCGATGTGCGCCTCGTTATACGGGTCATACACATGTTGATGTTCGCATTCAATGAAAGGAGTGAGACGGGAAGTGCGAAAGGCTGGAAGGCGACCGGAGGCCTTGTTGCTTGAAAGGTTCCGGCGCCAGCGGAGGAATGCGCAACCAGAAGGCGGCTGCCACAGGACGAACTGAGACGCTGGCTCCCTCGGAAAGAGGGTAAAAGAGGGACGAAGGCGAAAGAATGCGCACACTGAAAACAAAAGCTATAACGTCTTTCGCTGACTAAGACGGTATATAAACCTGTAAGCCTGGGTCAATATTTTTTAATTTGTGAAGATACTTCCAGTAATAACCGGTAGTTTCTTCTTGGTGGTTATACACCTAGGACCTATTTCCTGCGATCGAAAATTTCGCAGCTGCCGAGCGACACACGCACACAGTGCATGCGTTCGAGCCATGACGTATTCGCGCACTGTTATATTTTCGCCAGTGCATTACAAGTAGCGTGATGCAACCTATTTCTCAGCCTTAGCGATATGATAAACAAGGCTCTCCAAATGAGGACAACGCTTCAATCAAAACTACAACGCCACTAACTTCGACCTCTGTTCAGTCTTCGTTCCATTTTCCTCACAGCGGTGTTTTTAAGGCATATCAACCATTTCTTTTTGTGTACCTCACCCGTTAAATTTCGATAAGAAATCGGGAAGCATAAGGTATTCCACCTTTACTGCGCGTGGACGTGTTTGCAGCTGTTTAAGTGGAAACCAGGAATTAAGTGCCTCGATTGAACCAGATTTGCCAGCTAGTTTAACAATACCATCTGCTCTGAAGATATGGATGGCACGTTTAGTTCATCCAAACAGACACTGAATTTTCTGCTGCACATGCCAACAGAGGCGAATCGTCAGAGCATTGACAGCCTCGTCTAAGGCTAATGCAGTTGAGTCGCTCATGTTTGTCTACGAATGGCTGTTCCGGGACATGTTGCGTATGTTAAATAAATGACGGCATTTATTTCGCCATGGTTCAAGTAAATTCGGTCGCTTGCATAGTAATAACCTTTTGCCCTAACCAGCAGGGCATTAAGGAGAGAAAAGGTGCAAAACACAATGTGCAGCTACTTTACATCGTTCGTCGAGGTGTCCCGCCGTCACCTCTGCCTCAGGCAGAAAAGGGATCTCTATTTATTTGCGTTAGTTTTGCGTCTAACCGAATACCGCGGTTGCAATGCCTGCTACAGGAAAGCGTGCAAAATAGGCACTGCTAGACAATAAAACCTTGTCTCGTCCTCAACGAATCATTAAATAGGCGTTGTTCGTCACTTACCTTGGCAAGCTCCATGCGTACGCAGAGGATCATCTATAAATACTGTGGTAAAGGTGACATATGCACTACAGCCGAACTAAAAGCAACATTCAGTGACTCTTTCCTCGATCAAGTATGTACAAGTGCGGACAAAAGGAAAGGGAGAACGCTATTGCCTTCTAACGCTTTTAACTCATTGCCAGATTGAAACTGGCAGCTGGGACACGTGCAGGCTGCTAGTGGACGCTAGTTGGCTTTCTCGTGGACAAATAATGTTTCTATATCTATAATAGGGAAGGCGTCATTGCAGTTAGAACCGAGGAGCGTCTGCCCACGCCTGTATGCAGTTGGCACATTCACTGTGGTCAGATACATTGAACGTTCATCAATGGATGCATTTGTTTATTCCCATTGTCAATGACATTTTAAAAGCATGACTTTTGCTGGGTGGGTACGAACAGCAGGCACGGGAAGAACGATGCCAGCAAGTTTTTGTTGCCAACCACAAAAAGAAGCTATACTCAAAACTAGAACAAAAACAGCAAACAAACAAACACAAGTTTATTCTAAGTTAACGGCAACGTGCTTCGCTGCACTGGAGCACAGCTCTCAAACAGTCAGCTGGCCAGTCACCACCTACACCTCTGCATCTGACAGAGTAGATGGAATGCTCTCAACCCTTGCAGAACTGTGCCGCGCAAGCACGTGGCGTCTTAAATCCCGCATTCTCATTAAGCCCCGTGCGCAGTGCAGGCAGTGAAGGGGATATATGCGCTCGTGCACCGACCTCTCATGCCTCCTGGCATTGCCGGGCTCACTAAATCCTCTTCCGCAATACCGGCAGGCGTGGGGCTTCTCCCCCGTGTGCGTCAGCATGTGCGCGCTGTGCCTATCGAACCGGAAAAACAGCTTTCCACACTGGTTGCAGAGGTGAGCGACGCCGCCGACAGAGTGCCGCGCTCTGCGGTGACGCGCCAGGTGGCCCGCGAAGACGAATGTTTGGCCGCAGTCGGGGCACTCGTGGGGCCTCTCCCCCTTGTGTACCATCAGGTGTTCCGCAAGGCTCTTCCGTTGTGCGAACCGCTTCCCGCAGTGCTGGCACAGGAGGGGTCGCTGCTTGGTGTGAGTGCGCTCGTGCTCGACTATAGTGGCTCTGGATGGTAGGTTGCGAAAGGAAGAGAGCACACACTGAGCATGCCAGCCTCAATAAAGGTGCAGATAAGAAAATAATAACGCCTGCAGCATATCGCGCACCACTCGATTCCGTGTCGCTGCCACTTTTCACCCCGGAAGGGCGGCGGAATATACGGGAGCCTTTATTTGCTAATTTCACTCCATCAGACTGCGCACTTCCCTCTTGTAACAACAAACTGTGTTTCCCTTCTACAATCCCCCCATCCTTTTACTCCTCATTTCTGAGACCTCGGCAGAACCGTCCTGCTCGGGTGCGTGTCCTTGTGATTACAAGCATCAAAGCAAACACTCCAATTAATAGAAAATTTTCTTACCTGGAATTGCTCGAGTAGGGGCAGTAGGAGCACGAGTGCCGTCTTCGGGGCTTCTCCGCGTGGGTGCTCCTGTGGTGCTCCAAGAGTTCTTGCCCAGGGAACATGTCACCGCATGTGTCGCATGATAATAAGGCCGTCACAGGGGCGCGCTCACTGTTTCCATCCTCTGAGGGCAAACAGAGTAGAAAGTGATGTGCTTCCGGAGAACGTATATTGACAGCTCTTTCAGCACAGCCCACACACTAAATCGTCGCTCATCAGAAAGGCACGACGACCGACGAGGCCCAATATAGTTTACCAACTTCCTTTACTCGATGTTTTCCCTTGCATAAAGTTTTACGATGGAAGATCTGTACCAGGAAGCACGAATACAGGGGAATAGCTGCTCTTCCCAATGGCTACCGCATCTGTAGTTTCATTACAGTACAGTTTTGACCATGTTGTGAAAATGCAGTAACTATTTCGCCCTGTAATTACTAAACTCTGCACGCCCCGTTCCCTTTTACCTCTGCTGAAGGAACGGATTGGGAGACATAAACCACGTTGCGTGGATGACGCTTCGCTACTATTGGGACAAGGTACATTTACTTTAGGCCAAATGGAAGCGCCGCAAAATATTCCCACTTGGTTCGTCTTATCGAATTTCAACCACTTTGCCAAGATCATTTGGACCCTTCTCTGTAGGTGCTACACCGGCCGATCTCGAGGGGGCGCGCGCGATCTTTCATACGGCCTTCGCATTCGCCGCGGAAGCAACGCGAATTTTTCTCCGGGAGTTACGCCGCCCGCCGCCGCTAGAGGTGCGACAACCCTACCGCTGGCCATACGCCTGCGCCTGCGGCGGCGGGTGGCTTTTGCCTGGTTTCGCGCTGTAGCCCGCTGGTTCATGGTGAGCGCAGCACCGAAATCAAAGAAAACAAAATGCCGATCGGTGCTTAAGCTGCGTATCTTCAACGCAGTCCACATGTGCACAGATTCTTCACAACAAACTTTGCTCGAAGAAAACGCTTAAAAGGAGGAATCACTCTCACATTCCTCAGAACTAGGTCGAGCATTTGTGGTTTTAAATCCAGAAAGAAATACTCTCATCATTTCCTCTCGTACATATCATGGTACGTGATTAAATAAAAAGTTAATGCCAAGGGGAAGAGAATGAAAACTCAGAGAGCGAAGGTTCTTCGCTCGTCCCATAAAAAAAAATGTACCATATCGGGGAGAAAATTGTCCACGACGCGTGAGCCGTAAATCTGATAGCGCCGGAGCTGGTGGCTAGAGACGATACTATAATAATAATAGTCATGTTTATTTTCGCCACTGAAATACAGAGGAGCGAAAATAGGTGGCTGGAGAAAAAGCTGCTCTATCGGCAGCTTGACGGCGCTCCAGCCACCTTTACATCAGGAGCAATGGCGAGACATACAGTGCACATCTGAAACACCATTGTTATTTTTTGCTTTTTTTTCAAAGGCCTATCTTGCAGTACAACTGCACTTGTAAAACGAAATGGAAAACGAAAATAAAGGATTAATTTTTATACATGTGCACAACACAGAGATGATGAAATAACACTGAAAGGCAAACAGAAATGGAAAACGGACATGAAAAACAACATCAACATGGTTCACCCGACAAAGAGGTTGGCGATGTGTCTACGCGGGATTGAAATGACATCCACGCTCTGGAAGTCGAAATCATTTAAAATGGATGGTAATGAATGTCTAATTCTTTCGGTGCCGTAGCCAGTACGCGAAAAGGGAACAAACCATGGTGGCTGGTACCGAAAAGTGTAGGTTTTTGGATTTTTTGTAAGGTGTGCTAAATTTAAAACTGTTTCCGATCTTCTTTGCACTGCTTTTCTGTAAGCACATAGGAGTTTGTGTGTGTAAATAGTATTTGCTTTCATAACCTTGTGTTTTCGGAAAAGTGGTTGTGTATGTTCAAGCCTAGATTTGTTTTCTACTGCACGAATTGCTCTCTTCTGAAGTAATAAACGTTTGGTAATGTTAGTTCCGCAGGTATTTGCCCACACTAAGGCGCAATAGTGTATTCGTGAGTTAAATAGAGCGTTGTATAAAAGTTTCTTCATGTTACTCGGAAGTATTTGGCGACATCGGTTTAACATACCTACGACCCTGCATAGTTTCAATGAAATTCTTTTAATGTGTTCGTTCCAAGTCATATTTTCAGAAAAGATTACTCCTAGTGTTTTTATATGTTTTGCTGTTTTTATGCAGTAGGGACCTAAGTGAATATTGTCAGGTGGTGTAATGGGGGTTCCTGGTGTGCGGAACATAATGCATATTGTTTTATATTCATTCAGAATTAATCTATATAAACGGCACCATTCTTGAAGCCCATAACAGAAAGTATCTGCCAGATCTTTTATTTCCGAAAGGTCCTTGCCTGAAACCAGCACTGTGCAATCATCTGCATATATTATGCATTTATATTTTCCGGGAATTCTTACAATATCATTTATATAAAAAAGAAACAGGATAGGTCCCAGTATACTCCTTTGTGGAACTCCGGATCTCACAGGTTTTACATTCGACTTAAGGTGGTTTAATTCTACGAACTGGTGACGCCCATGAAGATAGGATTTAATGAGGCGATGAGAAATTCCCCGAAACCCATATCGTTCCAGCCTGTCAGCTAGTATGAGATGATTAACAGAATCAAACGCCTTTCTGAAATCGATATAGATTCCTAGTGTCGCTAATTTATTTTCAAAGTTTTCTAACACCGTTTCCTTATGAACTAAGAGAGCGTCTTCTGTCGAGAGAAAGTTCCTAAATCCATATTGGTGTTCGGTTATCAAGTTGTACTTTTCTGCGAAAGCGATAATGCGTGAATTGATTACTTTTTCCAATCCTTTTGAGAATATGGGCAGTATAGACAAAGGGCGGCAATTTGTCAGTTCATTTATATCTCCACTTTTGTGCTATATTATTACCCTAGCAACCTGCATTTGAAGAGGAATTGTCCACTTGAGAGTGAAATGTTGTAAATGTGTGTTAAAACAGGTGCTAGTTCATCTATTACTTGCTTGATTGGTTTTTTTTTCTAAACCATCTGAATCGTGAGCCCTGCTGTTTTTAAGGGCCTGAAAGAGCCTTGTTACCTCTGATACAGAAACGGGGCTAAAAAATAAGGTATTTTGCACGCTCGAAACATTTCTGGCTGCTTCAGTGCAGTATGTACTGTTTCCAACTTCAACAAAAAATCGTTGAATTTATTAGCTAAATCTATGCCCATCAATTCTGTGTCATCAATAACAAGGTTGTCGATCACTGCCATTTGTTTGTTTTTATTCAGGACGTCATTTAATTTTTTCCACACTACGTCACCGTTGCGCAAGCAGTTGCCGTCAAAAATGCGCAGATAGTAGTTGTACTTTGCTTCCTTTAAATTCTTATTTAGTTTGTTTCTGAAAGACGAATTCCTTCCATTTTGATTGGTCGCGAGACTGGATAAATGAATGATAAAGTTTGTTTTTCCGTTTAATAAGCTTGACATGTTGGCGCGTAACCCAAGGCTTACGCGACTTTTTGTGTTCCCGATGTGACTTGATTGGAAAGGAGGTGAAATAGTGACCTTTGAAAATTTCCATGAATTTCTCATACGCCTCGTTTGCATCATTAAGCGCGAAAACATCGCTCCAGTTGGTCTGCATGATTGCATGTTGAAAGCCCTCTATTGTGTGAGGCGTAATTTCACGATATGTTATTGTATTTGACCTATTAGGTTTGGAAGGCTGAGTGTTCTTGATAATGAAGAAAATTGGCAAATGGTCACTAATGTCACTGCTAAGTCTTCCCGATATAATGTCGTCAGCAGAGTGGTTACTTATAAACAAGTCAAGTAGGGTTGATGTGGAACAAGTGATTCGCGTCGGACCGGTAATGACATTGCGGAAACCATTCCTTTGCATGATCAGTAAAAAGTCAGCAGGTGGACTAGTTTCTTTTTGAATATCTATATTCATGTCACCACCAATTGTAAGGATGCCTGCTGTTTCATTGGCATAGGATTGCAAAGTGTCACAAAAACACATAAATTCAGAAAGGTTTCCGTTGGGTGGTCTGTACAGTACAGCAAAAATGTTAGCATTATTTCTAATACATAGAACTTCATAATTTTCACAGATCACGCTATAGTCATTTATAATAACAAAACCTGACATCGTGATCAGAATAGATGCGCCACCCCCTCTGCTATTCTGACGATTCATATAAAAATGATTGTAACCGGGTAGCAGTAATTGTTCTGAGTAAGTGGTATACCAGGTTTCGGTGAACATGATTACATCAAATTTCACACCGCAGGATTCAAGTAGAAAACATACGTCATCATGTTTTGACGCCAGCGACCTTGCATTAACGTGAAAAAGTTTCGTCGATTTGCTTGCATTGTTTGCCGCCACAATGTCAACTAGAGTGCCTGAAGGACGATGTCGTCTGCCATCATCAACGGATACAGCGCTCAAAGCATGGACGACCGCACAGCCCAACGCCTGTTAGTCGATTGAATTAATCTATATCACTTTCACGGAATAGCTGTACCACGGGCGACGTTTCAGTGCGGCGAGCAAGGACAGTGCCATTTCTCGTCCACACAAATTTCCAGTTGTGCTCACGCTTCCGAGCGATAGCCATCCCTAAAATTTTCTTCACCAGAGGGCAGAGGTGCTCGTTAATATAGACTGGCTCTTCTGCCGATGACTCGTCCGCGGAATTTGTGTGCAATCCAATTAAAGTCAGTTTAAAGTCAGGCTCACCTACACTGACGTTGAGCTGTCAAAAAAATTTATTGCTAGGAGATACATATAGTACTTAATGACACCGATACCGATTTTCGGGTGTCTCTAATATATTTATTTTCACCCTCATATACGTCACAACTTCCTTAAACAAGAGGTCTGAATCTATAGCTCAAAAGAATATTAACTACTAATGTGCGAGCCAGTGACAAGAAGAATTGTAAAGCATTGTTCTCTGCTAGAAGCCAATGGCACGCGGCCTTTCCTTTTTTGTTTGTCAAGCGAGAGGCCATCAGATTTCTCTGGAATGTCTGTAGCCGCGCGCCTCTCCATGTTCAAAATTGTCGTAAGCGCATTAGTCGTCTAATGTTTCAAGTTCCTTACCACCTTTCATTTTTGCAAGGTTTAGAGCGACCGTCCTTCTGACCTTGGTTGATCGAGCACATGTTTTATCGCTGCGCCGCCGAACTGCTTTTGGTTTGAGGACTCGAGTTCGCCCAATAAATAGTTTTCGAGTTGGACGCAAGCTTTCTTGTCGTTACTCTGGCCTGACTAACGTTAGCACAACGTAACAGAAGCAACCAATACCAGCTGCGTGTGCTGCCACAAATATTGACGCGTACTGAGTATTGCAATTTCCGAAATTATTCATGTGCAAACAGTGACTACAGCTCCCATAAAGAGCGCCATTTTTTGTTGTCCCCGTATATTCAGCCTGCTTCGTGTCCTCAAGCTGCCTAAAATATTTGCTTTAAATATAATTGCCAAAAATCTCTGATTATGCAGTTGAATGTCCAATGCCCTCTATTCTGTTAAATTCAGGGACTTTTGTTAACATGTGAGCATCATACATCTTAATATTTAGTTCTTTGCATTGGAATCAAATCCAGCTGATATATTGCGCATTGGTGGGAGGTATAGTGGAGCTCCGTTAGGTTGCTCGAAAACTTTTTGGGGTTTTCTGACGTGAGGAAAGTTCATGCTCTCGGGAGGTTTATCGAAAGCGATGGCGAGGCGACAGATATGCAGGAGAATAATGCAAAGCTGGTAGTCATCGCCCCTGAAATAAGTCTGTTCGCTCGTGAAAGCTGATTTTATTGAGACAGAGCACAGTTCCGAACTACTTTTGATTTGCTGGCAGTTAGCTGCTGCTTGCAGTTACTGTCAGCTACTGACATAATTTTTGCTACGTTGTGATCTGGTGCGACGGGCGGTTGTGAGACGCCGCCAAGCTTAAATCTGCGTTTCCAACAGGACATCTTGGAGGTCGCGTGCGTGCAACGTGCTCTGCTCCTGCGGCCAGGGTTGGGTTCCGTCTGTATTCGTTCCTTTCGCGAATGATGCGTTTTCCTGGGGAGCACCATGAATCCTTGCTAATGCCGCTGTTGTGCACAACTAAAGCAACTGCGTTGAAATTCCAGGAGCTGTATTTACGCTGCAGAGTGCTTTACTCTTTAAAACTTGCCATCCAAGTGTTACACGTAGCATACCATTCTACACACACAGAGGGATAGCATTGCTTTATAGCCAAATATATGGGAAGAACGTGTTCACGTCTGTGTTCGAAGCCTACATTCGACCACACACAGTCGGGCTAAAGGAGAGAGCGCACAAACGTTAATCCGTGTTTCCAGATTGTAAAGCGTGAGGGGTAAAATATAAAGGCTTGACGGTTACCAATGGCGCGGGTTGAACTGGAAGCGAGCGCGCGTTCTCCTTCCGCGTGAACGGTGGTCGCAGCGATGGAGCGGTGGGGCAGTGGCGACACCACCAAGGTGCGGCGGGAGGCTGAAACAGACCCCATCGCGAAGGCCGTAAGAAGAAAAGCGCGCGCTCCCTTTGAGACCGGCCGTGGTGCTACTCGCCGAATTATAGTCGACCTTAGTCCCTTTTACAAAAGCGCGTACCATGATAACGTCCTGAGCTTTGAGTCAGTGCCCTACCATTCAGCTAATCGGGAACCGACCTCAGGCGAGAATGAAAGTTCACGTGTAACATTTTCCTGAACGTCACTTGAATAGAAGCGCTTGGCATATATCGAAGCAGGTACCACTTAGGTGCCAGGTTATAAAAGATTGTTTACATGCGTCTGCAGCCGGTTGCAGTGCGATTATTTTCCGCCTTTAATTTTTTTTGATTGCTTGTGTTTTTTGTAACTCTGTTTTCAAGAAGCAATAAGTCCTTGAATAAGGTTTTGTGCGCATACAAAGCTAACAACCTACTATTAGACGAATTACTAGACGATCGAAACTCATACTAGAAATGTCTCAAGGATACATTAGGAATAAGTGTTCAAAAAGGCTTAGAAAAATCTACCTAGACTTGTAGTCATGTAGCAGAGTTATGAGCTGTGCATAAAAGGAGATGTGTAGTACCTGAGGACGCTCCTAACTGACCGACATTTGCAAAATGGGCACTGCACATTTCACACGAATTCTATTAACTCATTCATTATAGGTCTCTGAGACATTTTTATCGCTGCTGCAGGGGGGGGGGGGGGTGAAGAAGTGTTGATTTCAGTCGTGAAATGACACATCTGTGTAAAATGTTTTTCAATTGTTACAAGTGTTTTGAATGATATTATGCACTAACATGAACAAAAATAATATTTTTTTCTACCGCTGACTTCTGCAGCGCTAAGCGACTGACAACCTTTGAAAGTCGACATGGAAAGGGATTATTCTCTTCTCCATGATTCGCTAAATGGACGCACGGGTCACAAAAATAAATTATATGTGTACTCAGCTGCTTCTTAAAATGCCGACTACTCTGCAAGCTGAAAATAGGTACACGGTCAATTGATCTTGGTTTCACCGAGCAAAATATTTCTTTTACAATGTTTCCAGCGAACGCATCGAACAGTTAAGACTGCCATAGAAAACCAATGGGCAACGCTTTTGACGACAGCAAAAACGTGAATAGAAAAAAAAATACGAAACTGCCGTCGTGTGATGTGCGGATATACTGAATGTTATAATGAAATCTTACATTATATGAAAAAATTGCGTTCATAAACGGTTTCCCGCTCAAACATTCTTTTGTCGAGAATTGCTCGGTACGTTGCATCTCGTCGCACGGTTCAAAAATATCCTACGTTTGTTGAAAATTAGCAAGCCCTACACTAACGTACTGTACATTAATGGAGAATGCAGGTGACGCCATTCAAACCTCGGTTATTTGCCGCTGAAATTATTTTCGAACGTTCCTGCGAGTTACGCGGCCATCGCCAGCTGGTGCAGGCAGGTTCTCCTGTCTTCATCTATGAAGTTCCTCAAAAAGCACAGATATTAATTGCCAGGTACGTGAAGAATTTGTGTCTTTACTAAAGGTGAGCCCACCGCAGCCGTGGCCTCGTGGTAGAGCACCCGCCTCGGTTACGGGAGGTGGTGGGCTCGACTCCCGCCGCCGGCCGGTTACCCACCGGTTTCCTCGAAATGGGTACAAGCCATTCCCCGGCCTGGTGCTCGGTTTCTAACGGTGCATTGCTTGGAAAAGGAGCCCGCGCCTTCAAATCCCAACACTATGTGAGGCTGTGTTCAAGGCAATCCTGCGGAAACACACACACGCACGCACGCACGCACGCACACGACACCGCTGGCTTCACTCAGCGTGAGCCGCCGCGGTGGCTGAGTGGTTATTGCGCTCGAATGCTGGCCCTAAAGACGCGGGTTCGATTCCGGCCGCGGCGGTCGAATTTCGATGGAGGCGAAATTCTAAAGGCCCGTGTACTGTGTGATGTCAGTGCACGTTAAAGAACCCCAGGTGGTCGAAATTTCCGGAGCCCTTCACTACGGCGTCCCTCATAGCCTGAGTCGCTTTGGGACGTTAAACCCCCTTAAACCCTCATTCGTCGACGACAGCAGACACAGTTTCGGCTGGCAGTGCTTTGTAAGCGTAAAAAGCCCTTGATAAAAGAGCTTCCATGAACGAAACGGCACAGCTCACAGCATGACTATATAGACAGCTTGCACGTGACACCACTTTCGCGCCGATCAAGAGCTCGCGGCCATGCTGCCGAAGATTTCGGCCGCCCCCGCATTTCCGCCCTATGACGCCTGACCGCTTCTGGGACGCTTTGGATTATTTCTTGTCATTTCAGGTGCGATTCGTCCTCCACAGAAGAATCAGCCATTCAATGCAGGCTACTATACTCTGAACTTGTTCGGTCGGCGCGCGTAGGCTACGCAGACAACGTGAAAACTTGGGACGATATGACTAGTACGTGTTGCGACCGGGAGTCGACACGACGATGGGTGTTGATGTGTTCCCTGAAGTCACCCACAAGGATATCGTGTGTTTACTCTCTTCCAGCTTTGTGGCATTGGAAGAAATGAGTCTTGAAATCATTGGAGGCACACGAGGATTTCTTCTGCGTGTGGGTAAGAAGCCTGTCTGCGATGCGTCTATGAAACGAACGAAAAGCTCGGCCTCGACGCGGCGACTTCTCTGCCGTAGTTGCTCGCTGCGCTCGTGGTGATCCGAACCGGCTTGCCTAGTGCTGTGGACAAGATACAGCGGCGCGGGGACCAGTTTGGGTTCGTGCTGTCAAAGAAGTCGCATGGCGTCAACCAAAACAAAAACGTTCGCTTCTTCAAGCATGGAGTCCTTGTTTCCCGCGTTTTCGCAGATATTGAGTTCACGGCTAAGTTTCTTTCCTCTCAAAAAGTACGCTCCGCACACACATAATCTGGGGCTCTCGGTGTTCAAATCGTCTCGCTTAATTCAAGGCAGCCACATGCCACATCGATTCGTACTGCACGCCTTGGAGCGCTCGCACATATATACCTACGATTACCTTAGGAATGCGGAGAAAAGCTCGAGTTAGTCGGCTCCTTCATTCGCCTGGGGCTGTCGCTACGGTTAGAGTAGCCAAGGATGGCACACAAAACCATACTGTAGCTTCGGATGGACGTCAACCAACACGATGCGAGCTAGCAGAGGCGGCGGTAAGCTAGAGGCGGTCTGGCCGTTGTTCGGCAGCATGGCCGACGGCCACCCCACCGGATGTGACGTGACCGGTTGTGACGTTGGTGAAAGCTATGTATACAGACGAACTACGTCGTGCCTCCTGCAGGAGCGGCTCGATTTCCCCCGACAACTCTGCTTTCATCACCGCACCACTGCCAAGGCCTTCCCTCCTCCCCTCTGGAGAGGTACAGTACGTCGTTGCCTTTAGGGAATACAGTCGAGCCCACTTGTAACGGCTGCAGTTATAACAAACACCTCTTAATACGAACCAGGGCGGTGCTGCCATCAAAGTGCGCATGACGGATATGGGACTGCGTCTCAGCTACAAAGAACAACCGTGGCGCTGTAACTCGGTTAAAAGGAATGAGAAGGAGCTGTAAATTTGGCCCTGCAGTCGAAAAACTTGATCGTAATGCTTTCCTGAAATTAGTGTTTCTTATCCAGCCGTTATCTATACACATCTGTCTGCTAACGACTTTGGTTCCCTGTCAGTTTCAGTAACCTTTGGTGTGCTGCAGGGTTTTTTCTTAGGGCCACTGTTGTTTCTTATTTATATTAACGATTTACATTTTCCGATTATCTCGTCTATGCGTCTATTTGTCCATGATTGCATTGTATCGAGTAATTTCGAAAGATAATGTTGCGATTAATCTTAAATCTGATCTTGACAAAAGTTCATCACGATGCCATACATGATCAATAAGATGTTTCCAAAGGTAAATTAATTAGGGTATCATGTCATTCGGTTACCCTGGCAGTAGTACTCTGAATAACGCAAAACTAACGTTGGTGGTCTCCTATAGGTATCTTGAAATTAATTCAATTCGCGATATCACGTAGAAAAAAACACGTTGACTTTGTGTCAGAAATAGCTAACCGCACGCTAGGCTATGTGCGCAGAAATCAATGTTCTCCAACTGTTGTTAAACTTATTTTTTACAAACCTCTAGCTCGACCTAACTTGAATATGCGTACACGATCTGGGATCCTCCAAAGGAATACTAACACATGCTGTAGAATCTATTAAAAACCATGCCACTCATTTCAACTTTTATTATTATTTCCGTTACTCAAGCATTTAATATATCATTCCCTCAGCTTACCAGACCTGGCTTCTAGCCAGAAGGGCCTCAGACTCTGTCTTTTACACAAACATTTTCACAACAATTCACTTTGAAACGCTAGTTAGAACTTCATCTATCGTACATTTCATCTCGAAATGATCACGTGCTTGAAGTCGGCGTTCCCTCTTGTCACAGTGATCACCGATTACATCACCTTCAAGAAAGCTGTAAATGATTAGTTATGTTCACAATTTGTTCTGTTCGCCTTTTCCTCTCTATTGTGACCACGGGTCTTGACAGCATGTAAATAAATAAATAAATAAACAAGCCATACTTTACGCACACCAAGATGACGTGGTTAAAGGTCGTGAGGAATTGCTTCACGCGCTTCACTGCCCCACAGTGGATGAGAAACAAACACGAACGGCAGGAAAGACGCCACAACTGCGGTGCCTTCTACTCTACATATAAATAAATCAGAGCGCAAGCGGACGCGGAGAAAAAACACGAAGGTCGAAGCTTTTTGTCATGTCCTTACTTGATAGCTGTGACGAACTAAGTGCGTAACAAGCCACATCGCAATCAAAACCGAATACATCTGCATCAAAGGCATTCAGCCTGTTGTAAAAACATGTGACACGGCCTCCCTGAGACAGCTGTTATTATGTAGGCTACAATTCTTAAGAAATTGTGCTTTTTATTAGTATTAAAAAAAGCAGATGGCATGCTCACGCAATTTCCTTTAAGCCTTGCAGTTTCAACAGCTTCACCTATCTCCCTCATGCTCTTCTCAGCGCCCGTGCGCACAATTGTGGTTCGTTCAAACAGAGGCCCATTGTTTTTACACTGCCTACACTCGCGCAGTGCACACCTAGGTGTTCAGGAACCGTGGAAGTGACGTTAATCTCATGTTTTCTGAGCCTATGATTTAAACACCTGCTAGCTTGGCCTACATAGGCTCGTTCACAGCGCAATAAAATTGAATAGACCATCTAATCTACGCACGCTACAAAATAAACCGCTAGTGCCTAAGGGAATAGTTTGCAGGCTCAATGACGGTACAAGTGACCTTTTCGCACACTTCAGATAAGTTTCCTGGTGCCGAAGGGCACTTTCCACACTCGCTCGCTTCTCTATTTTTCTGAGGTTTTGAGAGAAGCGTGTCTTTGGTGCGAGTGAAAAACGCAGCAAAAACCTCAACTTGAACTTGGGTGAACTTCTGCAGTCTTTAGAAAAGGACCGCAAGCTCTAGAGGCCTTTACTTGTTCTTTTCTAAAAAAAAAAGACATAAGATTGTCCTTTGTGGGTGTCATGGCCCCTGAAAACGATTTGTGGCAGAAGTGTATACCAAAATTTGTACAAGAAAAGCTAGACTGTCTAACTATTGAAGACCCTTTGAAGGTGAAAAAATCAGGCGAGGTGAAAAAGTTGTATAATGAACAACCTGGCAACGACTTTTCAGTTATCTCGATTGACACTAGAGATTTATATTACTCCAGTATACGAAACTCGACAGATAGGCACAGAGTGATTTCTTTCTAAAATCCAGTAGCTTGATATCATAAAAGGTTTCTGGAACTGCTCTAAGCATACATTAAGTCTACCGTCGTGGCATGGCGCGGCAACATTGTGATCAAGACAAACGAAATCTGCATTGGTTCCAGCTTCGCGCCCGTGCTGGGCGATATTTTTCTAGTGGAGCGCGACGTCAAGCTTAAGCGCCTATGTGAAGAGGCGGAGGTAGCATGTGTACTTAGGTGTGTTCAAGACTTTCTTGCTGTGTCCAGTGTTGCTGGTCCGTGCACTGAGTCATATATATTGGGGGGGGGGGGGGGGGTAAAAAGGAAGAATACTACGTTTTCCCCGTTTATTCATGGCTGACAGTTCAAACCGCTGACCCCACCTTGTTATCGCGAGCGCTGGCAAGCACAAGCCAAACACGGCGGGCCGTGGTTGGCTTCACCCTGTGGACAACATAAGGACCGGACGCCCAAATCGGAGACACACTACAAAGAGCCGCAACGGTAATACAGGAAGAGGTCACCAAGGTAGGCCTCACCTGCTCACCAGAAAAATCAGAGCTTCTCTTGATCCCACCACAGGGCGGAACGTACGACACTCCCATCAGAATCTGCGTACAGTGCAGAGAGGCACCACTGGTGCGAACCGTTCGAATTCGGCGCCTCCACCTCCAACAAGATGGGAAAAATACTGAAACCATCAAACGGTTAAAGATCACGCTAGCAGCTACTTCGCAGCTAATACGTATAGTCACCGGTATACTCGGCGAGTGGTTCATGCCTATACTATGAGTAGAGTACTATATTCTACCCCATACCTCAAACTAAATGTAATGTAAACCCAAACAGTAAACTCTATATTCAGACAAGCTACTAAGGCAGCGCTCTGCATACCCAAAACCACCAAGAACGAACGCCTGGCCGAGTTAAGTGTGCATAACACCATACAATATTTAACCGAAGCGCATTTTACAAGCCCAATATCTGCGCCTAGCCAGCACACCTACCGGCAGGCATATACTCTCCCAACTGCAAATTCACATCCCCGCTAATCATAACTCCATAAAAGCTCTCCCCCCCAAAAATTCGTCCAAGGCTACGCATTCGTCCACTCCCTCGAAACATGCGCCCCGACCGAAACCGTAAGCAACGGGACGCCAGGTCAGCGGCCCTCCATGAACGATACGGCGACGAGCAGAACGCCATATATGGGAAGGTGGTGCATGCGACCAGCACGGAGCCACAGTGGTTGCGTACACTCCGCATACCACTCCAATTATAAAAGTATTACTCCACGGAACAAACCTACAGAAAGCAGAAAAAATAGCTATAGTGCTTACGCTCGGCAGCTCAAGTGCTACTTCTATACTCAGCGATTCAAAAACTGCAATGCTAAATTATGCTACGTGCAATGCACAGAAGGCAAACCGGATCCATATCCCCCTGGCCTGTCCGGCTTCGCCTCCACCCAGTTGGCCGATGCCACTCCAAACATGGAAGGACTGGACTGGGAGACCTCACTACGCTCCATGGACCCGGCAAGACAAAAGATCGTCGGCAGCCGCACTGCCGGCGTCTTGGACATTTCAAGCATGAACGTTTGAGTGTGGTGGGGTCGTGCGGCGATCCAGGGGCATAAAAGGCCCGAATTCCTCTGCGCAATAAAATTTTTCTCTAGCTCTTCTCTCTTTAGGTAAGTGGACTAGTTATATTTCAAATATATCTCTGCCACCTACCTATCTATTATCGACTGTCCTTCCGAAAATCCGGCTGTTGCTCTGGTTATTTGAAGTCTAAGATTCCTCTAATCACTTACCTCAAAATGAAGTTACTGTTAATCTACTTGGTTAGCAGTTTTATTTTTTTGAAATTCTAACACCCCCTTTCTATTGAAATATTATGGTTATAGCACATTTTCCTGGCTCTGGCACGCTTGAGGTCATGCCGCACCGCATGTACACGGTGGCAATTGGTACCTATAGGACGAAGTCTCCATCATCCCTCTGCTCTAATATATGCCGAAATCACTGTGTATACCTCTGTTGTCCTGGATGCTTTATTTTTGTGCACAGGGAAGCAATTTGCAGTTTTTTTTTACATTCCCATGATTTTTTTCATTTTACTCTGTTTCGCCTAACAACTAACTGTATTTACCTGTCTTCAGTAAACTTTATTAAAGGACGTTAATAAAATCTGTGACTCATACTCCATCTCAGTAGTTCCTTCAGCACTGCCAAAGCTGCGATGAGTGGAGTGGCGACGGTCTGACGCAGAAGAATGTAGTGGCAGTTATAAAATGAGCATACGGAATAGCATACGCTAAAAAATAGCTTGCTTCGTAGTTTACATGTTGCAAACGCTATTTCAAATCAAGCCTTACCGTACGCTCCCGTTTCGAATGCTATTTAGCGAGTTTTGGGTGCGTGGGTCTTGCCACTGCTTTTGCGTACGCTAAAACATTGTTTCCGAATTGGCGGCGCCATTTGAAGCAGGACCTCTCGTTTCAGACACGATTCGTCGTTGTTGTTGCCGTTTTCAGTACATTCAGTAACGATAAATGGGGCGCCTTTCTTTCGCTTCGTCTCACCTCGCCTATAATAAAACGAATGAGCAAAAAATTGCCTTAATTTTTTTATTTAGAGTGATGATTTCTCCGCTTCTAGGAGCGTCGATTTTTGACTAAAATGGTTCAGTTTCTAGCCACCAGATGACGTCATTAGGCTGAGCTTAAGCCATTAGATTGGGTCATTAGGCTGAGAAAGCGGCATTGATTAGCTAGGAGGACAGTGCGAGATACTTATATTAGGCGAAATGAACGCACCTATAGAAGACCAGCTACGACACAGACTGACAAAGCGCAACGGAACTAGGACGAATAGAAGAAACACGAAACACAGGACAGACGCTGGATGGGTACACACCTGTATACACCTGGATGGGAACACAGATTCGACAGGAAGCATGCTGCAGGACATGTGTTACAGGCATGATTTAGTTGTATGCAAGAGTACCTAGAAGTGTGAAAGGCTCATAGCATGGGAGGCAGGGAGTGGGCACCCGACGATAGATTATGCACTAATGTCACAGAGGATGTATAATAGAATAGGGGTAATGAGAATAGATGAACATGGTTCCAGAAGTCTAGGTAGTGACCACAAGCGTATGAAGTTGAGTTTCAGAAAAGAAACCAATGTAGGACTGAAGCGAGGTGAACAATCAGAGAGAAATTTTTGCTCGGAAAAACAATTAGAAGCAGCAGCCAAACAAATAGAGAAAGTAATTCTTGAGGGTAGTGAAACAGAATAGACTTATACTAAATTAACTCGATTACTGGAGCTAGAGCTTGCTAACGTGCGAGTAAAGCTAAAAGGAAAAAGACAGAACCCCAAGAGTTGGTGGGATGAAGAGGTCAAGAGGGCGATAGAGAACCACCAGGAAGCGTCCAGGGAACACAGATATTCCAAGAAGAGTAGGGAACCAGAAGTTAAAGTAGACAGAAAATGGGACACCTTCATAAAGTGTAGAAGGGAGGCATCCTATTTGATTATCAAGAAAATTTGAAGAAAGGGTGCCCAGTGGATGTCAAAAGTAAATAAAAACGATAGAAAACCAGCTAAAAAATTCTGGAGACGTCTAAATGCAATGAGTAATAAGACTAGGCTAGAGCAAAGGTTTATTGTTACCGATGAAGGTATTCGACTAGAAGGAGATGAAGCGATACAACACATAGGAACAAGGATGAGAGAAAATTTTCAAGAAATGTTGCACATAATTCATCGAAGGAGGATAGACCGATTACTGCAATAGCTTCACTTGAGCAAAGAGAGTGGGAAAGGGCAGGGAAGGTTCCTAGTGGCAAATCAGCAGGATCAGATGGTATTCCGATTATGTTATTAAAGAAGCTAGGACCAAAATCCAAGCAAACATTAATACAGGTACTGAATAAAATAATAGTGGATGGGAAAGCCCCCGATGAATGGCGATTTAGTGCAATGAACATGATATATAAGGGAAAAGGGGACAAAGCTGGCGGAACTACCGTCCCATAACAGTGACATCTGTGGTTTACAGGGTGGTGATGCAGATTATAAAGGACAGATTGCAGGCTTGGGTGGAGAACGAAGGAGTGCTAGGCGAGCTTTTCATTGACGCAGTGTATACATATTGCTGAAAAGGAGCACACGCCCCTATAGCTAGCATTTCTGGATATTAAGGGAGTCTGCGAGAACGTTATTCAGGAGTATCTGTGAGACATACTGGGCACATTGGATCAGGAAGATGGAGTAAGTAATATTTTAAAATATATATAAAGGTAACAGGGTGCTTATAAAATGGAAAAAAATGTATCAGAGGCTACAGAGATACAGCGGGGGATTAGGCAAGGATGTCATCTGTCTCCTGCAAGGGTTGGAGACCAAGCTAGAGAGGAGCGGACTAGGCTTCAACCTTTCTTTTTTCAAGCAACGGGAATAGATTAAACAGTCATTACCGGGACTAATATACGCTGATGATATAGTACTAATGGAATGGCTGACAACAAGAAAGATTTACAGAAGTTGATAAACGTATGTGGTACAGAGGGAGATAGATTAGGTTTCAAGTTTAGTAAGGAAAAATTTGCAGTCTTGATATTTAATGAAGGCGGCGGTGAGCACAGAATACAGGATTTCACCCTAGAAGTAGTGGATGAGTACGAGCATCTTGGGATGTGGATAAATAACGGTGCTGAGTATCTGACAGAACATGAATGTAATGAATAAAGCTAGAAGGAATGCAGCTGTCAACAAAAATAGGGAACTGTGGAATTACAATGGGTATGAAGTGGTAAGAGAGATCTGGAAAGGTGTGATGGTTTCTAGCCTGACTTTCGGTAATGCGGTCCTGTGCATGAGACCAGATTTTCAAACAAGGTTAGAAATTAAACAACGGGGCGTAGGGAGGCTAGCTTTGGAAGCACATGGCAATACACAAAATCAGGGGGTATAGGGTGCTCTGGGATGAGCGTCGTTCGAGAGCAAAGAAGCAAGCGGTAAGATAGCATTTGAGGAGCGATGGAGAAAAACCGAGGAAAAGTAGTGGGTTAGGAAAGTTTTCAGATACCTGCATATAAAGAATGTTGACACGAAATGGAGAAAGCGAACTAGAAAATTGACAAGCAAATATCTGGACAGCAGTAGGGGGCAAATCAGCAGTTATCGGTTAAGAAAAAAGGTTAAACAGAGAACAGAGAGAGCTCTGTGGAAAACAGGGATGCTGACGAAATCAGCAATGGGAACATACAGGATTTTTAAGCAGGAAAGTGCCAAAGAGAATATCTATGATAACTTTAGGGGAAGCTCTTTGTTGTTTGAGGCCAGGACGGGAGTTTTGCGAACTAAGACATACAGAGTCAGGTACCACGAGATAAACATGTGTGTTGCGTGCGGAGAGGTGGAGGAATGGCTGAACACTTGATACTTTTCTGTAAAGCGCTTCACCCTACAGTGGAAAGCAGCAGGGCTGATTTATCCAAGGCATTGGGATTTAAGGACAGTGACGGGAAAGTAGATTTTAAGCGGGAAGAAGTAACCAAGCGAAGGTTATCTGATTGGTGGCTGAAATCACGTCAAGAGTAAAGGTTCATAAGCCAGGGCTGAGTGACTTGAGCCACCGCCTAATTTATAGGGTTCAGCCTTATCCGTCCATCCATATTGATTTGTCTACGTTTTCATGCGCTGAACAATTCGGGGACGTGACAAATGGCGTAACGTCCCGCAAAATGCTCGCGCTTAGCATATGTAAGCGTGCATACGCTTATGGTACGTAGACAGCGTTGATTTGTACTCTTTTTTCAACCATATCTCTGTCCGCCGCTAGCAGATGACACGCAGCCGAAGATGTATGGAGGAACACATTTAACGCGCTCTCCTGAATGGCTCAGGAGTGCTCTACCTTCCACAGTGCTGCAAGTAACTTACGAGATGCATTATAGTGCAAGCCCTACTGCATGCGTGACGTGGTTTCTGAAATTGCTGCATTAGTGTGCACGCGTACAATCCACCAGCTTTTCTCTCATTTTGCCTCTCCGGAGATGGAACGCTGGCGTATAAATAGTCTATTCTTAAATCAATTACTCGTATGTTTCGCAAATTTTCGTTCGAACTCTCACAAGCATACTTTATCTAAAACTTGTAGGTATGTTTTTATCTTTATTTTTATCTTATATGTTACTTTTTTCTCGATAAGCTTATTTATTCTGATCCTCACCGAATTAGGAAAAAGACCCTCGCAAATTCGCCACATTACCAACGCCTGGCCACGCTCAAAGAAATGGTATGCCTTGTTGGCTGCTTGAAGAAAAGTTTCTCTTCTCACGTATATACGAGTATATCGTGCTGCTTTGCTGTTCGAACCTTTAATTCGCGTCTTACAATATCATTTCATAGCGTGATACATGTTTTATCCTTATTTGGCTGATTTCGAAAGGAATTTTCGAATCAAGGCAGGGCGCACATGGCAATTAAACCTAGGAAATAAAGAACAAAAAGCTGCTAAACTTTAAAATACAGGAATATAATAGTAAGCCAAAAAAATGCTTTAGTTCAATGCGCACTTGAATGTGCAGCAGTGGAACCCGTTTGAACCGGCTCAAAGCGGAACGGAATGGCGCACCGGAGCCGAACCCGGAATTGAACCCTAAAAGAAGCGGGAACCGGAACCCGAAACGAGCCCGAAAAAATTCCGATTTGGCACCCTGTTCTTGCGAGAGCTGTTGCATGAGCGTTTGCACAATGACGGGATAGAAGAGTCGCTAAGTGCATGCTCTTGCCTGAGTTTTCTGGTGTCAGCAATAGACAGCGAACACGAGACAGGAAGATTCCGCACTGTAAGGGAACACTTGCAGGACCTTGACAGAGCAGCTGCTATCAGGTACCAAGCCTATACAAGATGTTTCACCTATTTTACGCAATTTTCAAAAATTTGATTTTTTTAGTTAGAAGAGTGCTTTTCCGGCATAGCATTGTCAGCGCCGTAGTACATCAGAATACAGTCAAGACACGCTTACTGGAAGGCTGGTTAACCAATATCGAATGGTTACTTTTTTAACTACCTGCTAGGCTCCCTAATTACTTAGAGGCGTGCAGCCCACCGTAAGTAATGTCCATATCAGTTTTTAGAACTTCGCAAAAGGGGTTAACCTCAGCGCTGTGGCCCAACAAATTTTGGCTACAACGCGCCAAAATACATGCGCTTTCGAGAAGCTTGCAGGTAAAGCAACCTCTCCAGTGCACGTAACTCGTCGAAATAGCCAAAATTTGTTGGGCCGCACCGCCAAGGGTAACCGCGTTTTCGATATTCTAAAAGTTTGAGTTCAGTGGGCGTCGGAGCAGCTACGTGATGCGGCTCTTCAATTTCGTCCGTTTCTTTGCCCAGGTTAGTCATGACTCTTGTCTTTACTCAAGTAAATCGGACAATGCCTGCTTGTTGCTGTTCCCACGCCCGCAAATACTTTTGTCTTTGCGATGTGAGTGCGTTGTTGTTGTTAAAGAGCTGCGTCTGCTGTCCGGTGATGTGGAAGAAAATCCAGGGCCACAGTGCAATACCCGTTTCCACGATGCAGGAGATGACGACGATGCACAGCAGAAGCAGCTGAGTGATTTGTTTGGGTTGCTACAGGATATGAATATTCGAACCGCCAAAATGGAGAAAGACCAAGTCGATGTTATCAGTACTGTCAATGAAATCGAGAAGTCAGGAGGCAATTCAGAATCGTTTATCTGATATTGATAGTAGGCTAACTGTGGTCGAAGGCAAAACTGCTACCAGTGAATCTTTGCAGAAGGAGTGCCAACGATTACGATGTATTGCTGATAGCCTGGCTAGTGAAAATTCGAAACTGAGGGCTAATCAGGCGGAACTCGAAGATAGGCAGCGCCGTGATAATCTTCTGTTTTATGGCCTTTCTGACGCCAGTTCTGAGTCCTGGGATGAGACTGAAAAAAAAAACTTGTGAATGTGCTTTCATCAGCCTTGAATTTGCCACCGTGGGAACTATCGATTGAACGGGCTCATAGACTTCGAGCTTTTTTGAAGATAAAAGCAGACCAGTTATTGCGAAGTTCTCATCTTTTCAAAAAAGGCAAAAAATTTCCTTCTCAAGTTCTAAACTGAAAGATAATGACATTAGTGTAGGTGAAGATTATTCTCTCATGACTCGGCAGGCGCGGAAAAAACTCGTTGAGTTTGGTATCGCTCAAAAGTCCAAATTAAAACTGCGATATAATAAGCTTTACATGAACGGTAGGTGTTACTGTCACGATCAGCTTAACGACAGCGTTTCTGAAGTTCGCGGTGTAGGTTGCCTTTCATCCGAATCGCCCGCAGATTAACGATGCGTGAGGGGTAGTGGGCACCCGTCACTGTCCAATCGCTCATTATCGTTTCTGTATACTAATATTAGAAGTGTTCTGCCTAAACGTGATGAGCTGTGTGCGACTATCGACGCATGTGATACCGACATTGTTTGCCTTACTGAAACGTGGCTTTCAGCTAAAGTTGATAGCTCGGAAATATTCCATTGCCGCAAGCATTTTACCACTCATCGGTACGACAAGGGTGACAGAAACGATGGTGGTGTTTTTTTTTGGTGGTTTTTTCTTCTCCTGTTCATGTTGTTACCAGATTAGAACTTCTTTGAGTTGAACTGCGCACGCGCGGGAAAAAATTGATTTTGGGCGTTTGCTATTGCCCTCCCTCGTACAGTGCCACTTACGTTGAAGAACTTCATGATGCTGTTTGCGCGATTACCGTTCGCTTTCCAAATGTTCCTATTCTTTTGGTTGAAGACTGCAACTTTGCAACTATTATTTGGTCCAATGTGCGTTCTTATGCCGACCCTTTTTCCACGGAGTGCGATGGTTTTTTGCGCTTATGTGCCGACTTCAAACTACCCGCGTTACATCTTCATCGTTCAACTTGTTAGACCTTGTTCTTACCTCGTCGCCTGATCTTGTTGCTCCAATATCTTGTTTGCCGTGCTTAAGTGATCATTGTATGCTTAATGTTTCATTGAACGTCGTGTCACCACGCCAAAATAAAGATTCTAAATACATCCGTGACTACAAAAATGCCAACTTTGAGGCCATAAATCGTGAACTCGCTGGTTTTATCGATGTGTACTTACTGTCTTTTCACGAGCATCCAATCGAAATTAACTGGAACCTTTTTAAGCAGAAAATTGCGTCCCTGACAGATTCTTATGTGCCGCTGAGAAAAGTATTAACTAACAAAAGTTCGCCCTGGTTTAGCTCTTCACTAAAAAGGCTATTAAACAAAAAGAAACGTCTGTTTCGTTCCGCGAAACTGTCCAATTCGGTGCTCCGGTGGGATGCTTATCACTCCGCTGCGTCTGAATATAAGTCAGCACTAAAAATAGCTAAAGAGTCGTTTTTTAGTCACTCTTCCGTCGATGCTACTAAATAATCCCAAACAATTTTGGAACGTTGTTAAGAAAACTGATCCATCTACAATTAATCTTAAAACTTTAGACGGTCAAGTAATTCCCAGTGATATGTGTGCTGATGTTCTTAATGATGCGTTTACAGCTTCTTTTACTAACAATTTAATTACCGCGATTCCTCTTTACCCACCCCATGACTTCTTGTCTATGAACCCCATTATAATAGATTCTGTTGGCATCGAAAAAATAATTGATCAGCTGAAGACGTCATCATCATACGGAATTGATAGCATAAACTAGAAAATTTTGAAAAATACCAAAGTGTACAGTGCTATTATTTTTGCTGAACACTTTCAACAATCTCTTGTGTCTGGCTGTATTCCTAGCGACTGGAAGGTGGGCAAGGTGGTTCTCCTGCACAAGGCTGGTGTCAAACATTCTCCTAATAATTACCAGCCCATTTCACTTCTTAGCATCCCTTGCAAGATCATGGAACATGTCATCTGCTCTCACCTTGCCAATTTTCTTGAGTCAAATTCTTTTTTCAGTCATTGCCAACACGGGTTTCGTAAATTATTCTCATGCAAGATGCAACTTCTATGCTTTACACAGGATCTTCATTTAATTATTGACGAGGTTCCATAGCTGACAGTATATTCTTCGAATTCTCCAAAGCCTTTGGCAACGTTTCCCACCAATTACTACTTTTCAAATTAAATAATCTTAATCTCGACCCCAACATCATCTCGTGGCTTCAGTCTTTCCTGACTAATCGTTCTCAATACGTGACTGCTAATAAATCCAACTCTCGTTACTCTCCAGTGGGCACAGGCGTTCCCCAGGGTTCTGTCCCAGGCCCCCTACGTTTTCTCATTTAAATTAATGACTTGCCTAACAACACTGCTTCTTCCGTATGTCTTTTTGCCCACGATTGTGTTATTTACCGTGAAATTAACAGTGACTCTGACACTTCTATCCTTCAATCTGATATTAACCAAGTTTTAGAATGGTGCAAATTATGGCACATGGAACATTGATGAGTGTAAACATTTGCGTGTTTCTCGACGTAACACTGGAATAGCCACTTACGACATTAATAATATCCCTCTTGAAACTTTGTCTTCGTATAAGTACCTTGGTGTGCATATAACTTCTAATCTTTCTTGGAATCTGCACGTGGAATTTATTACTAACTATGCTAACCGCACGTTGACGTACCTGCGCAGAAACTTCTTCCTTGCTTCTACTTCAATAAAATTGCTCCTTTATAAAACACTTGTTCGGCCTATATTGGAATATGCAGCCTCTATCTGGGACCCTTACCTGTCATCATTAGCCACTGAAATCGAATCTCTTCAAAACCGTGCGCTACGTTTCATATTTTCCAATTATCACCGTATCTCCAGTGTTACTGCTATGAAAACTACTTTATCATTGCCACCTCTTTCACTCCGCAGAAAAATTTCGCGCTTATGCCTATTTCATAAGATATATTACTTTAATCCCGTCCTTAAGAGCCGGCTACTATCTACCCCTTCATATGCTTCAGGCCGCATTGATCATCTTCGCAAAGTAGGTGTTCCGTCATGCCATACTAAACACGCTTTTTCTTCTTTTGTCCCCGAAACTTCTGACAGAACCACCTTCCCAGTCACATTGTCGATATTTCTAATCCAAGTTCTCTTAAGACTGCCCTATGTTCTCTTTATTTGCAGATTCTAGTCAGTTTTATTTTGCGTTCGTATTCGTTGTCTTTTTGCTGTCTGCAGGAAATGTTCTCTTTTTTTGGGGGGGGGAATTGCTGTTTTTTCCCCTTTGCCTTCTCTTGCCTTATTTTGTGTTATGTATTGTTCATTTTTCGCCGCGTTTTTGTTTCTTCTATTTTGCTTTTCTGCTGTACTATATCGGACCCAATGCATGTCCTTCCCACTCCCCTCTTTATAGCCTTCGGTCCCTGAGGGTATTTGAATAAAAAATAACTAAATATAATTAAAAAGTTTACTATTAAGTATTAGTTAACCAGCCTGATGTTAGCACGTCTTAGCTGAAATCTTATGCACTACGCCGCAAACAATGCTGCGCAGAAAAAAAAGCGATCTTCAATTCAAAACCTGCTTTTAAAAATTGTGTAAAGTCTTAGGTGAAACGCCCTGTATTTCAAAAAGTTGATTTGTTTACTTCTAAAAAGTTTATTTCTTAAAATTGATAAGTGCGATTCCACCTCGATTTACAACAGAACTCCCCCGTAACGTCGTCATATAGAATCAATTGAGGCGGCACTCTAGGTTGTACAAATCGCCTATAGAGCCCACAACGCGATAAATCTCAGCACTTGACTCTACGTTCTCGTAAATTCTAGCTGAGGAATTAGGAATCAGCGGCGTCCTGCCTCCATTGCGAGATCGTCCTCTCCTATTAGGACCCATACCGAAACAAACCACCCGATTTTGCCCTTTGTTTTTTCCTATTTACATCGCAGGCGAGAAACTTACAAGCCCCTCACCTTTCGTGGAGAGCCCCGAACTGCAAGGCTTGGCGAGCAGTCCCTGCTCACGGGCAGACGATGTGCCGTTCCACACGAAGAGCTCTTGGCCAGTGCCCACGGCCTTGATTGTCCGGTAGTAGATGTTTCCGCCGCGCGTGTAGGCCACCAAGTTCTGTTCTTCGGGGCCGGCAGCGTAGTTTACATATCGCATCCAGTTGGATTTATCTAGTGGACGGCCGTCCAACAGAAACACCTCGCCGTTCTTGTGAACCTGCGGTTAAGAGTCTGCCTTTCCGTCTCCCCTGTACACTGCGAGCCCACGGGAAGCTACGCGGGCAGTCCAGCAGCCGTACATACAGTGTAAAGCAGAAGCGCAAGCCCCGAGATCATGGGCATTAGCCGTTAAATGGAAACTCGCATGATATGATCATCTTTTCATTTGTTACCGAATGGAGCTGGACTATACTGAATGATAAGGCCCTCTGCATCTCATCGCATGGCGGAACGCATCGACTGGAAAATGTTTTTTGCTTGTATCTTTGTTCCTGTTATCGTGGAAGAAAGAGAAGGCCAGTGCTTCGGTGGCTCTGGAAAGGCATGATACCAGACGCACCTGCCAGGTGTAGCTGTTGCCCTCGCCGTTGTCCTTCATCTTGACGCCCTCATAGGGACCGAAGTAGACCCCTTTTGGCAGCGGCTCCAGAGTGAACACTCCGTACTGGGCGCCCGTCATGGTGGATCGCCGGATGGACAAGCCTTTCGGGAGGGTCTTGTTTGCGCGTAGCGGGTCTCCGGCGACCACCTGCGAACGACGCGCGGTGTCTCAGATGCTTGCAGTGCTCCTTGCTTGTGTTTTCCACGGTACTGGGAAAAGCACGCTATTTGAAGTTCTCATTTTCGGTGGAGGTAAACTTTCAGACTCGAGCGCTTAATTTGCACATGCATGAACGCTGCCGTCTCAGGAACATGCTGAAATGAAAAGAATGCCTGGTGTTTGTTGCGGGTGGCGGTCACGAGAAAAAGAAGGGAGCAGTCCCACACACCGTAGTCCTCTCTACCGCGTAAGGGAACGGATGAAGTATGCGGTGAAATGAGGGAGAGAGTGAACGGAAGTGTTGCCATAGTGGAGAGCTCTCCTGACCCGTGGCGTACCCTTACTACCAAGACGAATGGGGTGTTCCGGAACCATGGACCACCCTCTCCGCTCTGCGCGCTGCCTGTCGGCTTTCGCGTCGTTTCGTCTTATGTCGACAGAAACCAAGTAGATGCCAAGGAGACCCCAAGACAGCGTTTCGGAGAGACCATTCAATGAGTACATGCTTCGTGCTCACCTTGGTGTCCTTGACGTGGGTCCACGGGCCGTGTACGGGGCAGTCTCCGGGGTGGTCTGCTCCGCATTCATAGCAAAACTGTAAGAATAGCATCCACGCCGAGGTTCTGAAGATGGTTTAGGGGGTGCCGCCATTTTGCATGCAGTGCAGTACTCACTGACTCAAGTGAAGACGAATAACGGGAGTAATAATGCATGCAACTGAAATATGCGCGTCTCTGCGCGTCCAAGTCTCATCATATCATAATAAAAAAGATATTCTTCAGTGAGCTCTCTCAGAACTCGAAACAAACAGTATAAAAGAGTTATCCATGCAACTGCCTTCTCCGTAGAGTTAAACACATAACAAGTCAGTAAGACCATGCAACTACCCGCCGCGCAAAATTTGCCATTCGAGACATGCCACCCTGCATTCCCATATAGATGCAATTAATGCTAGAAGACTCATTTACAACGAACTGTACGTTTCCTATACCATCGATCTGGAAGCTAGGAGTCGGTGTTCGTGGACAGCTCACACAGATATTCCTCGTCGGAGTTTTCTTCGCCCTCCATAGAGTCGATCTCTTTGCTCTGGCGTCTCGGGCTGTCGGACTCCCTGGAACACTCCCCGGAAGAGGCTGCGGTTCATGACAGCATAGTTGCCGTAAGGATGGCTTTCGGCTTATAATCCCATTAAGCACATATAACTTAACACTGCATTCTGTGCAAGAGTTTTGCATTGGTTTCACGGTAGAATGAGTTCCAACAGCTCTATCCTTTTTATAAGTTCTGAACTAAAAATTGGGCTTATCTCTGTTAATGTAATTGTTCTTGCCACTTTCATGTGATTTCTTATGATGCTGACTGTTGTGCCTTTCGCGCTGTTGCCCACCTTTGAAATGTGAACTATGTTAAGGCCTAGTCAGGAGGCATTGAAACTTCATTTTCCCGCACCTGGTGGGCATACTGTACAGCTGTACTAGGCCATCGCGGTGGTAATGGCGCTCGGCTGCTGACCCAAAAGACACGGGTTCGATTCCGGCCGGGACTTCCGAAATTCTATGGGGGGGGGGGGGGAGAATTCTAGAGGCCCGGGTACTGTGCGATGTGAGTGCACGTTAAAGAACCCCAGGTGATGAAAATTCCTGGAGCCCTTAACTACGACGTCCCTCATAGCCTGAGTCGCTTTGGGACGTTAAACCCCCATAAACCGATCTTTAATGACCTAATGGCAGTAACTAAAATTTCTTGAAGTAAAATTATATCTGGGTTTAATTGTGAGACAAGGTTCTATAAATTGTGAAAAGAAAATGCGACTGAATGGCAATTCCAATGTAATACTTTTAACCGCGCCATGGTTACAGTAAAAGCAGACAGCCTGTGAAAGCCTGCTTTGACACATCGGTTTTATGCGGATTTCTGGGGAAACATTTCTTGCTTTTGTTGTTTGGAGGAGCAGAGTTCAACGAAGAGGGAGGAGCTCGACGCGTCTGGGAAGGATTCGCCACCTCGACGTCCGTAGTGCAAACAGTAGAGAGGCTGGTATCCCCGCACATTGTACAGGCACAAGCCACGAGGAAGCAGGAATAGTAGTCAGAGGAGAGACGCCAAAGATGCTATGGGAAGCGCTAGTTGATGAAGCGGGAAGACCAACAGTTGAAGGAGCCAACTGACTGGAAAAACCTGGAAGAGAGCTTCACTGAAGGTAGACCGCATACGATCCACAACGCCTGCAAGCGCCTTCTCACCAGCCGAGAACACAGACTTAGTCAGGAACGCCTCTACCTCGGACCCAGATGACCTAGCAAGCCCCGCATAATAATGCCTTTTAAGGTCTAATTGCGCATAGTCATCAGCTCTAGAGCATCTTCTTTGCTGAATGATGTCCAGAACATTCTGCTCATCAGAACGTTTAGGACAGCCAGCATCATCAGCCGGAAAAGCATCATCACCCGGAAAGTTTGCAACTGGGACCCTCAGATGCGCAAAGGTCTACGGAATGGTTATCCCCGCATAGTCGGCAACGCCTAGCAGTTTAGCAAGCGTTATTGCTGTGACCAAATTGCCAGCAATTTGTGCATTACAAAAGGGCGAGTTTGTAGCGGGTCGACGCGGTACACTATGGACCAAACCTTAAGCTCAGACGGGCAAGCAGATCCTGCAAATATTGCAATCACAGACACTGTCGGCGTACGTGAGCCCATGGCATCTCTGGAACAGCAGTAGACTGACAACACACCAACAGCGGCGTCCTGAAATCCCTCAAGTAATTCCTGAGGAGAGGCCGATGGGACCACGCCGCGAATACCTTTGAACATGCGAGTTGCTCTGCTAACAAGGGCTTAACTGGAGCCGACGCGAAGGATGTGCAATGCAGCAACTCCGACACGCATTGCACATCCTAGGATCAACACAGAATGCCCCTTCGGCCGAAATGGCGCACCTCAGAGATCTCCAGGGGGAGGCTGGTAACATCCTTCAGCTGCTCCTTTAGAGTTCTTGAGTTTTAGGGCTCCGTGTCCAATGGGTAGAAGCGCCACTGGAATGCTACTGACGCCATTCCGTCCGAATGAATCCAGGGTGAAACTTTGGGTCGGCAGTCTAGACAACCAGAGAGCTGGAGCCAAAACCCCCAACACGCATAGAACGGTCTCACCTTACAAGACTGAAGAGGGTGTCCAGAGGAGGCAACACAATCGAAAACAGGATCAACGGCAGGAACCGGCAGTCACAGCACACAACACAGCACACAGCAGCAGTACTCGTAAGAGATTGTAACGACCCTTCTACCAAGTTATCTGCTCGAGGCAGGACAAGCGGAGGATGAAGGAAGGAAGGAAGGAAGGCCTCAGACGTTGCTCAATACTCAATCTTCTTCTTCTTCTTCACCCCAGGTATATGGCACATACCCACGCGGTGGGATTGGCCAAGGTGTAATTGAATAAACAAAGACGTTTCCATGGAAGATGATGACAAAAATGTGGCACCAATCGTGAATTTTGAAAAATCAATGAATAAAAACAAGAGAACAAAATTGACAGTTAAATAACAGACAGCATTTCGGCGAAAAAGAAGAGCTCGTAGAACTTTAAAAGAATTAGCACATCAAGCTACCAGTTGCAATTATGTAATCGTGGAGAAACCCACAAATAGAACCCAATGCAAATCCCTTGGCGTTCGCACCAAACGATAATAATACTGGCAAAGATAAAGGGAGCCCTAACCTGGAGAGAGAGGTTCCTCCAGGTAAATCTTTCTCTGAAGTGCGAACTTTGGGCAGTAGAGGAGAAAATGCGAACGATCTTCTTCTTCCGACCCTGACAGCGCGAGAACAGCATCGTCGTCGTCAGCTATGCGCCATCTGGCAATAGTAGGTGGCACTATCTTATAATTTTCCAATTTTCAAAAATTTTGCCCGACGATGTTGTACATGGTGCTCTGGCTGTCTCTTTCCCGTAAGCCCGTTACAATTCACAAGGGCAGAAACTTTTCACCGGTCGGTAACGGTGATCCTTGGTATGTGAGTGTAGCGCAAAACGGGTTAAATTGCAAAGACGCACAGACGCTAACTTGCGACGGACAAAAACATAGGCGACCAATACGAACGTGATCAGAGAGGGGAAACAGGCGCATGCGCCCGGAAGTACAGAAAATCAGCTGAACCAGGAACTACGGACATGCACGACACAGCGATTTTTTTAGACGGCCAGCTCTCTTTTGGACAGGGAGACAGACGGCTTGCGTACACATTTATCTTCCAAGGCAGCGATACGTGCTGCTTCAATAATCTCGCTACTTAAGTGACCCGATAAGAAGGCGTTGCGGCCGCGTAGAACGCCGGTGCATTTTGCGTCGCTTATAAATGTATAGAAGGGTTAAGCAGGGCTAGACACTTTGCATTTGATAATCTGCGCAAATCAGCTGTATTTTTTTTCCGTGAGCCCCACCAAACATCCCGTGTCCTAACACACACTTGAGCTTTGTCCTTTCGTACATCCTGATGTCGCTCGACATGTTCCTCGAAGCACTGCCCTTTTCTTGAAGGGGGTCGCTGCGGTAGGTGTTCTCTCAGCATGCTGATAGTCACTGCATGTGAACGCAAACTGCGGCATTCCCACTCGAGGACCATCGTACCGTTCAGCAACGACCACCACCTCGAAGCTTCATCAAATACTGCCAAGAGATGTTAACCGTCACGATGGCATCCGCGGGTTTGAATCACATTTTATGCCGGTTTTAATTGTGTAGGCGGCGCCCCTGATGAACTGTGCATTTGATAGGCTGACTCAAGAGCGAGGCGCGTGCTGTAAAATCACACATACAAGATATGTCCTGAACATGTTTCGTCTTTCTGCCGCGTAGGGTATTAACTTTTCTCGCTAATTAGTAATCGAATGCGTGTGCTTTTGCGACTTCTTTAAAATCTTGTGCAACTGATTGACCTGGAACCTTTGACTTGAGTAACAGATCAACGTGCGGATGTCTGTGTCGAAGCAACAGTTAAGCAGAACTTTTTCAGAGAAGTTTGCGTTCGAGCTATTATACCCCGAGCTATGCGAATCAGTTCGCGAACCTTGCACATGTGACAGCTTAAACGACCAGCGCGCGAAGGAATGCGCATGCTTTCATTTGCTATCCACCTCATCAAAACATTTTAGTTTTTCATACTGGTGTTATACGCGCTATATTTCACTAGTCACATCATCTTTTTTTTTCAATTTTGTAATAAACATTGACCTGCGCTTTTTGAATGACCCCTCGTGTATTCAAGGAATACCACCAAGTGAGATGTCTACCCAACCAACGAACAAATACACTAAGAGTAAGACAGTGCGCTCAGGCATCAAAGCCCGAAAAATAAAGAATGGGAAGCTATATGATGGGGACACAAATTTTCTGGTGGTTTTCTTTTTTGAGCACTGATTTCAGGAAATGAAATTCACGAAGCTCATTCCAAGCTTTCGTCCCTCGATTAAAACGACCAGAAATTTTTAGGACGCCTAAGAATGCACGCCCGCAACTGGTGCGCGTCGCCGAAATTCGCGGTACGTCATAGTATGTAGAAGGCAGTCCTCGCTACTTTCTGCACGTTTCTTTGAGTGGAAACCGGCCGTATTCCGATGGAGGCGAAATGCAAAGACGTCCGTGTGGTGTGCGATGTAAGTGCGCGTTGAAGAACCCCAGGTGGCCTAAATTAATCCGCGGCCTTCCTCTACGGCGCCCCTCGTAGTGCCTTGTGTCGCTTTGGTAGTAAATCCCACAATACTACTATCACCACCGTCGCCACCTGTGGGACTCTGCTCTAAATATACTTGCCTAATGTTATTTTACGCTCGTGATCTGCACATTAAATTAACATTTTGAACACGTCTTTCACATTTTGTTTATTTTGAACTTCAAAACAATGTTTAGGGATATAACAGAACGTCAAAAGTAGCCAGATAGGCTTGCATCTGGGCATTTCACCGTGGCACATTTTGAACTGTGAGCGTTTCAGATCTCTCGTAGGCGAGAGCAACTCTCGTCTTCATCCCTCTGGAGATCTGGGCTCGCAGTACGTGGTACTCGAGAGCCCCACTACACGACCCAGCAGCAAGCCCCTCAGCCTGCATATTTTCGACAAAGGCTGTATGCACACCTGCGATATCAGGACTGCGGCCGCGCTTTAGTTTGCTGCGCCGGCGTGTTCACTGTAACAGGGAGAGGGACAGAAATACTTCATTACAGGTAAAAATAAGGCGCTGTATGCACTTTGCCGCCAGGCGGAAAAGAGCCTACTGCTCGACCTGAGCCGCAACAGCCGCAGCCACGCCCACCAGTGTGGAAAAGGGCGGTTGGGACAGTGTGGAGAACGGATGGATGTGGGGCAAGGAAGGTGTTCCGCTTTCGTGTAGGGGAAGAGGAAATTGGGGCAGGAGGGACCGGAGCTAAAACGGTATAGGAACAGTCGGGCCGGGGTAATGAGTATGTTAGGCGGTATGACTATCAATGCGTGAATCCGTAATGTGGTAAGGCGGCTGTGTCATGGAGGTAACGTCTGCAGCCAGCGTTGCCAGCGCGTAATGTTGCTTCGGGGTCTCCTTGTAAGAGTTGGTGGGAAAGTCCAATGGATCATCGGTGCCTGGATAAGAGTCTTCCGGGCAGGTTGATACACCACCTCATCGCCGGCAATCCCTGCGTGGCCTGGCAGCCACACCACAGCGATCGAAGAAGAGCAGATTCGGGACAGCGCACAGAAGAGGTCGTCGCGCAAGTCCTCGGGAAGGCGGCGCGCGCCCGAATGGCTTCCATCGAGTCCGTGCGAATGCGGTGCCGGGGAGCAGAGCGAAGGGAAGCAAGTTCACTAGTCGCACGCACGATCGCAAACATCTCAAGAGCAAGCGGTGAGGTTGGATTGGAGTAGCGGCCAGCGGTGGATGCAATCGCAAAGGTTTCGAACGACGACACTGGCTGTGGCAGCGAGAGGAGGGGAATGGGACGCAGCACGGGATAGTACCGGGAAGAAGACGGTTCTGGTGCAGGGCCTGGGCCTGACGACGGCCTGCGTGCAGGTTGGGTTCACGTGGGCAGGAAGCGTGGCGAAGCGAATGTTGTCGGCAAGTGGCTATTGCGACGTAAGTGAAACACAATAGATGGAATGAGAAGCTGAGTGGAATTGCGCGCAACCGGACAGGGAACGATTCATGTCAAGTCAGACGATGTCGGGAAGATGAAGGAAGGGCTCTGTGGCACATAATTTCTCTGTAGGTATTTGTATAGGGAGGTATTGAGCTGCTTTACAATATAGTGCTGCGTCTGTGCTTGTGCAGGCGCCCAGTAAGAGAGAGAGTTTGCAATCTTGTTTAAGGCAAAAGCTGCGACTGATTTACGGGACTTTTAGGCTCATCGACCGTACTGTGTCGGCGAACCACACAGCGAACCAGAGCCCCGTGGCTGCATTACGGCAGTCGCGTTATGCACCCTAATGTTATGCACCCGTAATGCACCCTAATGTGCATTACGGCAGTCGCGTTGTTTTCGCTAATGCAGTTGAAAGTAGTTATAACGAAGTCAAATTGACTCCGCTATTTCTTTTATAGCCGCCGGTCCCGTTACACATCTGTCGCATGCCAAGAGAATTACTTACCAGCGCGGATTTACCGAGGATAACACAGGCAGTATTTAGTCTATTGCAAATGGGTTCTGGTGTAGTAGTGGGGAAGCCATGCAAAACGGGTGCTCGTGACAGAAGAGCGCCGCAGCGCGCCCACTTTTACCGTGGTCGATATCAACTTCAGCGCCACGAAAACAGGGTTAAAATTCGGAAGACCTCTCTTCCTGTTATTTACAACAGTATTGTACTAAGGGAACCTTCATCCTGTGCACTGAGGGCCACTTACGTAGCCGGATAAGGGTATGCCAATCTAATACGTCAGCCTTGTCAGCGCGAACCCGTTTCTTAAGCAGCCTGCATAAGCTTCAGCACCTAGATAACGGGTTTTAGAGGAATAATGTAGAGGACAGAGCGATACCTGTTCAGAATATCAGCCCCGTTCCTTTGACGTTGAAGCTGATACAGGCGGATATAAAAGCGTGCGCGTGGCGACACTCTCGTCGCGAATGCGCCTTTTAGTTGGCTTTCTCGCACGACCCCTAGCATGCCTGTTACAAGAACACCACTTGGCTTCTCCGCATAGCAGCACCATTTTGTAGTGGAGTGTGGGAACTCCAGACCGAATTTGGCTACCACTTCTTTAATCATGGCCGCCTTTTAGGAATCAACTGAAATCGTTTTGTGCTTGCGTTTTCTACTGTGTCGCTCATCTAGGCCTTGAGAAACTTGCGGGACGTTCAGTACCGCCAAGCAGGCAAAACGCAGTACCAAACGGTGTAACTACGCGGCCACGCCTCGAAAATGGAAACTATACACACTGCACCAAAATAAGCACAGCGTGCTTCCAACCGGCAGTGTGCACCGATATGGCTGGAGAACAGGGGAATTGTATACAGCTCCAAAGACTTTGGCAACGCTCAGTGGGCTGTGCGCGTCTCGCTGCCTGACATCGTTCAGCTGGCTGCCGGAGGAGCAAGGCACAGGTGAAAAACACAGACGAGAATTGACTGTCAGCTGAATGTTCGCTTCCTAGCAGAGAAGCGAGAGAAACAGGGAAGTCGACAAAAAGAGTGTGCGAAGAAGGAGAAACAAACCAAAACGAAACAAGAAAGCGAAGAATGAGTAAGAGGTTAGGAAGAAGAAAACACGAGGGGTACAAATAACAACAATGCCACTGAGGCCGAAAGCCTTCGCTGTTTCAAAATACTGCACGAAAAACCCGTGGGCCCCATTCCAGCATGGTGGACACTGGCAAAGGTGGTGACCGAACTAGTCAGTATATGCATGGCCAAACTTGTGCCAAATTTGTTCTGGTGCGCTAACACTAAATCCCCCAATCTCAGATTTCGCCAATGTTGTCCGAAGCCTCTGGCAGGTAGCAACCTGCCCACAGGGTTGGGGGCAATCTGCCGTTAGGCTTTACGAAGCACTATGCACAACAGTCTAGGGCAAAGCACTCTATGGCCGGGAGTGGTCTTCGAAACCGCGGCGACGCCAAGAGATCAGCTTCGCTGCTCACTGCTTTATACCATTATTCATCGCCGCTACCCCACATCCCTTGTGTTTAACTGCCAGTATATCACGCAGTGCTTTGGACGCCGTCGTCTTCATCAACTTCTATCCGTGCGCGATGGATCCAAAACACACCGCTGTCGCGTTGACCTCATAAACCGATCCTCGAAGCGAAATCGATGTGCAAACCGAAGAGCGAGAGCACCTAATTCGCATGTAGCGTAACCACGCTAAATCGTGCATCAATTTTTTGGCCAGAATTCAGCAGAGAAAATGAAAATAAAGCTGTTTCACAATTATTGTGAATACCGACCACAATAACTAAGCAAGTAACGCACATTATCTGCGTCATATCGCCATGTTATGTCCTGAAAGGAGTTCAAAAATGTCATATATGGGGCAAGTTAGAGGATTTTCTCAGGCTGTACTGAGAATCGGAGAACGGGACCAGGTGAGCACTTACTGTAGATCCAGATCAGCAGAGGACATCCTTGAAATAACTCAGTGACCATGAATATCCATTCTCCGGACGTCCCAAGGATGTAGTCGTGTAGCCCGAGGGGAAGGAAACCAAAAGTCCTGTTGAGCTAAGAAATGTGGCTCATAACGGAGGCTCCTCAAGACTCGAGCGCGGTTGCCACCGCCTATGAAGTGTTCTATAATACGCTACGCCGTTCTTGCAATGCATTTCATGCTTACGTCTACTGTCGACGAAGAGGCAACCAGTTTTGTTTGCTTCGTCGCTGCTTACACGAAAAAAGGGTAATCATTGCCAAATACACGTGCATTAGTTTTGAGAGTGACGAAGCAAGCAAAAGAATGGGCATGCATAGCTCGAATTCGGGTATGTGCCATTTTGTGAGACAAACAACAGCAACAAATCGGCGCCGTAGGCACTACACCGCCCCTCATGCGATTGCATGCGGCTAAAGCAACGGATTTCCTCGCGCGGAACAAAACCTTTTCTGGATTCAAAAAGTGATATGGCAACGCCTTGTCCGTCGCTACACAAACTAGTCATAAGTACTAGCCAGCAGACATGATAATTAAGGCCTTAATGGTGAATTTTAGTAAACTACCTATTTATACTCTGCGTTTTAATGTAACTGTCGTCTCCCGCGGCTCAAAGTTTGTTTCGAAAAATTATTTTATTTTCTGTTTCAAGCATATATTAAAGTGAAACCTGTTAGCCTTGGTTTAGCCACTTAGGTTATAGCCATGCATTCTACCGTTATAATGGCAGCGACAGCAGTAAGACCTTAATTACTCATTTTATTCAAACATTAAATTAACTGGCCGATGCCTGCCACGGCTGGCAGGATAGGATAGCATAAGGAAACTTTTATTGCCCTCAGGAAGAGGGTAGCTAGAGACCCGCGTAGACGAGGGCGAGAGGTATTTACAATGGGCGGCGGCTTCAGGCAGTCGGACGAGTTGTAGCGTAGTCTCCGAGTCGGAGCTCAGTAGTAAGGCCTCCCATTGGTCTTTCGACTTTATGTGTCGTCCCTCCCGGGGCATGAGGACATTCCCATAGTTCGTGGTCGATGGTGGCCCTGAGTTTGCAGTTCGTGCATTTTTCTGAAGATTGCCTTGGGTGCATAAGACTCCAGAAGGCTGGGTTTGGAAATGTGTAAGTTTGTAACTGGCGGCAGCTGATGGCTTGGTATCTGGTTAAGGATGTGTCCGCTTAAAGAAATTCTTGCTCTTTGCAAACGATAGTGCCGCGTAATTTCTCTGCATTCCAGCATGCGATCCCTGTCTGTGAAGACCACCTCGCTCGGGTCCGCCCGGATATAAACGCCTCTGTCGAACTCGTGGACCTTCTCATTACCAGGCAGGGATGCAGGTGCTGGTGTCCCGACAAGCGTAATTTTTCGGTCTATTAAGTGACGGCTTAGAATTGTATTCATCAAGGGGACCCTATCCCTGATGAAATTTAGTATGGCAACTATGGAGTCACTGATTATATACCTTGCTTTTGTGCCTACACAAGCCAGTGATACGGCAGCTTCCTCTGCAGTCTCTGGGTTACTTGAGAGTATGCAGGCACTTATTTTGTGGAGTTGTTTAATATTGACTATCGCGAGGTTCACCGTGTTCTTACCATCCTCAGTGGCAGCTACGTAGACCACGTCCTCCTCTTGCAGGAAAGGATGCGTTTCTCGAGCACTTCTGCCCGTTTGGCCCGGCGCACTGTGTGGTGAATAGGATGCATATGCCTGAGTAGAAGTGATACGATTATATTGTTCTGCATTTCTCCGAGCATGTCTACTTTGGCGGTTGGTCTTTTGTCTCGACTCAGATGGAGTCTGTTTATAGTGGCCTTGTCGGTTGTGGTTCCGGCTAATCGTTCGATTTGGGACGTTCTTACTGCTTCCATAATATCCTCTCGGGTATTTGCATGCCTAACTCTAGTAAGTGGTGAGTGGATGTTCGGATGGGCAACCCTGGAGCTTGCTCCGTCCACCGCCTGATAATTCCACCTATTTTTTTTCTTTTCTGCCACTTTAAGATCGAGGAAGGTGGCAGCTTACGAGGTACGGCTAACTACGAAGACCTGTACCGGCCGCAGGAGATTATGCTCTTTCATGCAGTGTACCCTGTATGCAATCCGCTGTATGAGGCCCATCGGTTGTTGTGCACAGTTTTAACCGTTGCTTTGTATAATCATGTCTAGAGTTCTGATTTTTTTCAACGGGAGGGCTGTCCGCCCCTTGCGCTTGTAATTTAATTTGATGTTAGGGATAGTTCGTTTAAATCTGATGCAGATGTCGATAAAAAAGAAGCCATCACTTCAGCGGCGAGCATTGCAACCCATGGTGGCAGACAGTTTTCGACCTCATTTATGGTCCTCTGTAGCGTATTTTCGATGCGCGCCTCGTTATACGGGTCATACACACGTTGATGTTCGCATTCAAGGAAAGGAGTGAGACGGGAAGTGCGAAAGGCTGGAAGGCGACCGGAGGCCTTGTTGCTTGAAAGGTTCCGGCGCCAGCGGAGGAATGCGCAACCAGAAGGCGGCTGCCACAGGACGAACTGAGAGGCTGGCTCCCTCGGAAAGAGGGGAAAAGAGGGACGAAGGCGAAAGAATGCGCACACTGAAAACAAAAGCTATAACGTCTTTCGCTGACTAAGACGGTATATAAACCTGTAAGCCTGGGTCAATATTTTTTAATTTGTGAAGATACTTCCAGTAATAACCGGTACTTTCTTCTTGGTGGTTATACACCTAGGACCTATTTCCTGCGATCGAAAATTTCGCAGCTGCCGAGCGACACACGCACACAGTGCATGCGTTCGAGCCATGACGTATTGGCCCACTGTTATATTTTCGCCAGTGCATTACAAGTAGCGTGATGCAACCTATTTCTCAGCCTTAGCGATATGATAAACAAGGCTCTCTAAATAAGGACAACGCTTCAATCAAAACTACAACGCCACTAACTTCGACCTCTGTTCAGTCTTCGTTCCATTTTCCTCACAGCGGTGTTTTTAAGCCATATCAACCATTTCTTTTTGTGTACCTCACCCGTTAAATTTCGATAAGAAATCGGGAAGCATAAGGTATTCCACCTTTACTGCGCGTGGACGTGTTTGCAGCTGTTTAAGTGGAAACCGGGAATTAAGTGCCTCGATTGAACCAGATTTGCCAGCTAGTTTAACAATACCATCTGCGCTGAAGATATGGATGGCACGTTTAGTTCATCCAAACAGACACTGAATTTTCTGCTGCACATGCCAACAGAGGCGAATCGTCAGAGCTTTGAAAGCCTCGTCTAAGGCTAATGCAGTTGAGTCGCTCATGTTTGTCTACGAATGGCTGTTCCGGGACATGTTGCGTATGTTAAATAAATGACGGCATTTATTTCGCCATGTTTCAAGTAAATTCGGTCGGTTGCATAGTAATAACCTTTTGCCCTAACCAGCAGGGCATTAAGGAGAGAAAAGGTGCAAAACACAATGTGCAGCTACTTTACATCGTTCGTCGAGGTGTCCCGCCGTCACCTCTGCCTCAGGCAGAAAAGGGATCTCTATTTATTTGCGTTAGTTTTGCGTCTAACCGAATACCGCGGTTGCAATGCCTGCTACAGGAAAGCGTGCAAAATAGGCACTGCTAGACAATAAAACCTTGTCTCGTCCTCAACGAATCATTAAATAGGCGTTGTTCGTCACTTACCTTGGCAAGCTCCATGCGTACGCAGAGGATCATCTATAAATACTGTGGTAAAGGTGACATATGCACTACAGCCGAACTAAAAGCAACATCCAGTGACTCTTTCCTCGATCAAGTATGTACAAGTGCGGACAAAAGTAAAGGGAGAACGCTATTGCCTTCTAACGCTTTTAACTCGTTGCCAGATTGAAACTGGCAGCTGGGACACGTGCAGGCTGCTAGTGGACGCTAGTTGGCTTTCTCGTGGACAAATAATGTTTCTATATCTATAATAGGGAAGGCGTCATTGCAGTTAGAACCGAGGAGCGTCTGCCCACGCCTGTATGCAGTTGGCACATTCACTGTGGTCAGATACATTGAACGTTCATCAATGGATGCATTTGTTTATTCCCATTGTCAATGACATTTCAAAAGCATGACTTTTGCTGGGTGGGTGCGAACAGCAGGCACGGGAAGAACGATGTCAGCAAGTTTTTGTTGCCAACCACAAAAAGAAGCTATACTCAAAACTAGAACAAAAACAGCAAACAAACAAACACAAGTTTATTCTAAGTTAACGGCAACGTGCTTCGCTGCACTGGAGCACAGCTCTCAAACATTCAGCTGGCCAGAGTCACCACCTACACCTCTGCCTCTGTCAGAGTAGATGGAATGCTCTCAACCTCTGCAGAACTGTGGCGTCTTAAATCCCGCATTCTCATTAAGCCCCGTGCGCAGTGCAAGCAGTGAAGGGGATATATGCGCTCGTGCACCGACCTCTCATGCTTCCTGGCATTGCCGGGCTCACTAAATCCTCTTCCGCAATACCGGCAGGCGTGGGGCTTCTCCCTCGTGTGCGTCAGCATGTGCGCGCTGTGCCTATCGAACCGGAAAAACAGCTTTCTACACTGGTTGCAGAGGTGAGCGACGCCGCCGACAGAGTGCCGCTCTGTGCGGTGACGCGCCAGGTGGCCCGCGAAGACGAATGTTTGGCCGCAGTCGGGGCACTCGTGGGGCCTCTCCCCCTTGTGTACCATCAGGTGTTCCGCAAGGCTCTTCCGTTGTGCGAACCGCTTCCCGCAGTGCTGGCACAGGAGGGGTCGCTGCTTGGTGTGAGTGCGCTCGTGCTCGACTATAGTGGCTCTGGATGGTAGGTTGCGAAAGGAAGAGAGCACACACTGAGCATGCCAGCCTCAATAAAGGTGCAGATAAGAAAATAATAACGCCTGCAGCATATCGCGCACCACTCGATTTCGTGTCGCTGCCACTTTTCACCCCGGAAGGGCGGCGGAATATACGGGAGCCTTTATTTGCTAATTTCACTCCATCAGACTGCGCACTTCCCTCTTGTAACAACAAACTGTGTTTCCCTTCTACAATCCCCCCATCCTTTTACTCCTCATTTCTGAGACCTCGGCAGAACCGTCCTGCTCGGGTGCGTGTCCTTGTGATTACAAGCATCAAAGCAAACACTCCAATTAATAGAAAATTTTCTTACCTGGAATTGCTCGAGTAGGGGCAGTAGGAGCACGAGTGCCGTCTTCGGGGCTTCTCCGCGTGGGTGCTCCTGTGGTGCTCCAAGAGTTCTTGCCCAGGGAACATGTCACCGCATGTGTCGCATGATAATAAGGCCGTCACAGGGGCGCGCTCACTGTTTCCATCCTCTGAGGGCAAACAGAGTAGAAAGTGATGTGCTTCCGGAGAACGTATATTGACAGCTCTTTCAGCACAGCCCACACACTAAATCGTCGCTCATCAGAAAGGCACGACGACCGACGAGGCCCAATATAGTTTACCAACTTCCTTTTCTCGAAGTTTTCCCTTGCATAAAGTTTTACGATGGAAGATCTGTACCAGGAAGCACGAATACAGGGGAATAGCTGCTCTTCCCAATGGCTACCGCATCTGTAGTTTCATTACAGTACAGTTTTGACCATGTTGTGAAAATGCAGTAACTATTTCGCCCTGTAATTACTAAACTCTGCACGCCCCGTTCCCTTTTACCTCTGCTGAAGGAACGGATTGGGAGACATAAACCACGTTGCGTGGATGACGCTTCGCTACTATTGGGACAAGGTACATTTACTTTAGGCCAAATGGAAGCGCCGCAAAATATTCCCACTTGGTTCGTCTTATCGAATTTCAACCACTTTGCCAAGATTATTTGGACCCTTCTCTGTAGGTGCTACCCCGGCCGATCTCGAGGGGGCGCGCGCGATCTTTCATACGGCCTTCGCATTCGCCGCGGAAGCAACGCGAATTTTTCTCCGGGAGTTACGCCGCCCGCCGCCGCTAGAGGTGCGACAACCCTACCGCTGGCCATACGCCTGCGCCTGCGGCGGCGGGTGGCTTTTGCCTGGTTTCGCGCTGTAGCCCGCTGGTTCATGGTGAGCGCAGCACCGAAATCAAAGAAAACAAAATGCCGATCGGTGCTTAAGCTGCGTATCTTCAACGCAGTCCACATGTGCACAGATTCTTCACAACAAACTTTGCTCGAAGAAAACGCTTAAAAGGAGGAATCACTCTCACATTCCTCAGAACTAGGTCGAGCATTTGTGGTTTTAAATCCAGAAAGAAATACTCTCATCATTTCCTCTCGTACATATCATGGTACGTGATTAAATAAAAAGTTAATGCCAAGGGGAAGAGAATGAAAACTCAGAGAGCGAAGGTTCTTCGCTCGTCCCATAAAAAAAAAATGTACCATATCGGGGAGAAAATTGTCCACGACGCGTGAGCCGTAAATCTGATAGCGCCGGAGCTGGTGGCTTGAGACGATACTATAATAATAATAGTCATGTTTATTTTCGCCACTGAAATACAGAGGAGCGAAAATAGGTGGCTGGAGAAAAAGCTGCTCTATCGGCAGCTTGACGGCGCTCCAGCCACCTTTACATCAGGAGCAATGACGAGACATACAGTGCACATCTGAAACACCATTGTTATTTTTTGCTTTTTTTTCAAAGGCCTATCTTGCAGTCCAACTGCACTTGTAAAACGAAATGGAAAACGAAAATAAAGGATTAATTTTTATACATGTGCACAACACAGAGATCATGAAATAACACTGAAAGGCAAACAGAAAGGGAAAACGGACATGAAAAACAACATCAACATGGTTCACCCGACAAAGAGGTTGGCGATGTGTCTACGCGGGATTGAAATGACATCCACGCTCTGGAAGTCGAAATCATTTAAAATGGATGGTAATGAATGTCTAATTCTTTCGGTGCCGTAGCCAGTACGCGAAAAGGGAACAAACCATGGTGGCTGGTACCGAAAAGTGTAGGTTTTTGGATTTTTTGTAAGGTGTGCTAAATTTAAAACTGTTTCCGATCTTCTTTGCACTGCTTTTCTGTAAGCACATAGGAGTTTGTGTGTGTAAATAGTATTTGCTTTCATAACCTTGTGTTTTCGGAAAAGTGGTTGTGTATGTTCAAGCCTAGATTTGTTTTCTACTGCACGAATTGCTCTCTTCTGAAGTAAAAAACGTTTGGTAATGTTAGTTCCGCAGGTGTTTGCCCACACTAAGGCGCAATAGTATATTTGTGAGTTAAATAGAGCGTTGTATAAAAGTTTCTTCATGTTACTCGGAAGTATTTGGCGACATCGGTTTAACATACCTACGACCCTGCATAGTTTCAATGAAATTCTTTTAATGTGTTCGTTCCAAGTCCTATTTTCAGAAAAGATTACTCCTAGTGTTTTTACATGTTTTACTGTTTTTATGCAGTAGGGACCTAAGTGAATATTCTCAGGTGGTGTAATGGGGGTTCCTGGTGTGCGGAACATAATGCATATTGTTTTATATTCATTCAGAATTAATCTATATAAACGGCACCATTCCTGAAGCCCATAACAGAAAGTATCTGCCAGATCTTTTATTTCCGAAAGGTCCTTGCCTGAAACCAGCACTGTGCAATCATCTGCATATATTATGCATTTATATTTTCCGGGAATTCTTACAATATCATTTATATAAAAAAGAAACAGGATAGGTCCCAGTATACTCCTTTGTGGAACTCCGGATCTCACAGGTTTTACATTCGACTTAAGGTGGTTTAATTCTACGAACTGGTGACGCCCATGAAGATAGGATTTAATGAGGCGATGAGAAATTCCCCGAAACCCATATCGTTCCAGCCTGTCAGCTAGTATGAGATGATTAACAGAATCAAACGCCTTTCTGAAATCGATATAGATTCCTAGTGTCGCTAATTTATTTTCAAAGTTTTCTAACACCGTTTCCTTATGAACTAAGAGAGCGTCTTCTGTCGAGCGAAACTTCCTAAATCCAAATTAGTGTTCGGTTATCAAGTTGTACTTTTCTGCGAAAGCGATAATGCGTGAATTGATTACTTTTTCCAATCCTTTTGAGAATATGGGCAGTATAGACAAAGGGCGGTAATTTGTCAGTTCGTTTATATCTCCACTTTTGTGCATTATTATTACCCTAGCAACCTGCATTTGAAGAGGAATTGTCCACTTGAGAGTGAAATGTTGTAAATGTGTGTTAAAACAGGTGCTAGTTCATCTATTACTTGCTTGATTGGTTTAATTTCTAAACCATCTGAATCGTGAGCCCTGCTGTTTTTAAGGGCCTGAAAGAGCCTTGTTACCTCTGATACAGAAACGGGGCTAAAAAATAAGGTATTTTGCACGCTCGAAACATTTCTGGCTGCTTCAGTGCAGTATGTACTGTTTCCAACTTCAACAAAAAATCGTTGAATTTATTAGCTAAATCTATGCCCATCAATTCTGTGTCATCAATAACAAGGTTGTCGATCACTGCCATTTGTTTTTATTCAGGACGTCATTTAATTTTTTCCACACTACGTCACCGTTGCGCAAGCAGTTGCCGTCAAAAATGCGCAGATAGTAGTTGTACTTTGCTTCCTTTAAATTCTTATTTAGTTTGTTTCTGAAAGACTTGAATTCCTTCCATTTTGATTGGTCGCGAGACTGGATAAATGAATGATAAAGTTTGTTTTTCCGTTTAATAAGCTTGACATGTTGGCGCGTAACCCAAGGCTTACGCGACTTTTTGTGTTCCTGATGTGACTTGATTGGAAAGGAGGTGAAATAGTGACCTTTGAAAATTTCCATGAATTTCTCATACGCCTCGTTTTCATCATTAAGCGCGAAAACATCGCTCCAGTTGGTCTGCATGATTGTATGTTGAAAGCCCTCTATTGTGTGAGGCGTAATTTCACGATATGTTATTGTATTTGACCTATTAGGTTTGGAAGGCTGAGTGTTCTTGATAATGAAGAAAATTGGCAAATGGTCACTAATGTCACTGCTAAGTCTTCCCGATATAATGTCGTCAGCAGAGTGGTTACTTATAAACAAGTCAAGTAGGGTTGATGTGGAACAAGTGATTCGCGTCGGACCGGTAATGACATTGCGGAAACCATTCCTTTGCATGATCAGTAAAAAGTCAGCAGGTGGACTAGTTTCTTTTTGAATATCTATATTCATGTCACCACCAATTGTAAGGATGCCTGCTGTTTCATTGGCATAGGATAGCAAAGTGTCACAAAAACACATAAATTCAGAAAGGTTTCCGTTGGGTGGTCTGTACAGTACAGCAAAAATGTTAGCATTATTTCTAATACATAGAACTTCATAATTTTCACAGATCACGCTATAGTCATTTATAATAACAAAACCTGACATCGTGATCAGAATAGATACGCCACCCCCTCTGCTATTTTGACGATTCATATAAAAATGATTGTAACCGGGTAGCAGTAATTGTTCTGAGTAAGTGGTATACCAGGTTTCGGTGAACATGATTACATCAAATTTCACACCGCAGGATTCAAGTAGAAAACATACGTCATCATGTTTTGACGCCAGTGACCTTGCATTAACGTGAAAAAGTTTCGTCGATTTGCTTGCATTGTTTGCCGCCACAATCTCAACTAGAGTGCCTGAAGGACGATGTCGTCTGCCATCATCAACGGATACAGCGCTCAAAGCATGGACGACCGCACAGCCCAACGCCTGTTAGTCGATTGAATTAATCTATATCACTTTCACGGAATAGCTGTACCACGGGCGACGTTTCAGTGCGGCGAGCAAGGACAGTGCCATTTCTCGTCCACACAAATTTCCAGTTGTGCTCACGCTTCCGAGCGATAGCCAACCCTAAAATTTTCTTCACCAGAGGGGAGAGGTGCTCGATAATATAGACTGGCTCTTCTGTCGATGACTCGTCCGCGGAATTTGTGTGCAATCCAATTAAAGTCAGTTTAAAGTCAGGCTCACCTACACTGACGTTGAGCTGTCAAATAAATTTATTGCTAGGAGATACATATAGTACCTAATGACACCGATACCGATTTTCGGGTGTCTCTAATATATTTATTTTCACCCTCATATACGTCACAACTTCCTAAAACGAGAGGACTGAATCTATAGCTCAAAAGAATATTAACTACTAATGTGCGAGCCAGTGACAAGAAGAATTGTAAAGCATTGTTCTCTGCTCGAAGCCAATGGCACGCGGCCTTTCCTTTTTTGTTTGTCAAGCGAGAGGCCATCAGATTTCTCTGGAATGTCTGTAGCCGCGCGCCTCTCTCTTCATGTTCAAAATTGTCGTAAGCGCATTAGTCGTCTAATGTTTCAAGTTCCTTACCACCTTTCATTTTTGCAAGGTTTAGAGCGACCGTCCTTCTGACCTTGGTTGATCGAGCACATGTTTTATCGCTGCGCCGCCGAACTGCTTTCGGTTTGAGGACTCGAGTTCGCCCAACAAATAGTTTTCGAGTTGGACGCAAGCTTTCTTGTCGTCACTCTGGCCTGACTAACGTTAGCACAACGTAACAGAAGCAACCAATACCAGCTGCGTGTGCTGCCACAAATATTGACGCGTACTGAGTATTGCAATTTCCGAAATTATTTATGTGCAAACAGTGACTACAGCTCCCATAAAGAGCGCCATTTTTTGTTGTCCCCGTATATTCAGCCTGCTTCGTGTCCTCAAGCTGCCTAAAATATTTGCTTTAAATATAATTGCCAAAGATCTCAGATTATGCAGTTGAATGTCCAATGCCCTCTATTCTGTTAAATTCAGGGACTTTTATTAACATGTGAGCATCATAGATCTTAATATTTAGTTCTTTGCATTGGAATCAAATCCAGCTGATATATTGCGCATTGGTGGGAGGTATAGTGGAGCTCCGTTAGGTTGCGGAAAACTTTTTGGGGTTTTCTGACGTGAGGAAAGTTCATGCTCTCGGGAGGTTTATCGAAAGCGATGGCGAGGCGACAGATATGCAGGAGAATAATGCAAAGCTGGTAGTCATCGCCCCTGAAATAAGTCTGTTCGCTCGTGAAAGCTGATTTTATTGAGACAGAGCACAGTTCCGAACTACTTTTGATTTGCTGGCAGTTAGCTGCTGCTTGCAGTTACTGTCAGCTACTGACAATTTTTTCTACGTTGTGATCTGGTGCGACGGGCGGTTGTGAGACGCCGCCAAGCTTAAATCTGCGTTTCCAACAGGACATCTTGGAGGTCGCGTGCGTGCAACGTGCTCTGCTCCTGCGGCCAGGGTTGGGTTCCGTCTGTATTCGTTCCTTTCGCGAATGATGCGTTTTCCTGGGGAGCACCATGAATCATTGCTAATGCCGCTGTTGTGCACAACTAAAGCAACTGCGTTGAAATTCCAGGAGCTGTATTTACGCTGCAGAATGCTTTACTCTTTAAAACTTGCCATCCAAGTGTTACACGTAGCATACCATTCTACACACACAGAGGGATAGCATTGCTTTATAGCCAAATATATGGGAAGAACGTGTTCACGTCTGTGTTCGAAGCCTACATTCGACCACACACAGTCGGGCTAAAGGAGAGAGCGCACAAACGTTAATCCGTGTTTCCAGATTGTAAAGCGTGAGGGGTAAAATATAAAGGCTTGACGGTTACCAATGGCGCGGGTTGAACTGGAAGCGAGCGCGCGTTCTCCTTCCGCGTGAAGGTGGTCGGAGCGATGGAGCGGTGGGGCAGTGGCGACACCACCAAGGTGCGGCGGGAGGCTGAAACAGACCCCATCGCGAAGGCCGTAAGAAGAAAAGCGCGCGCTCCCTTTGAGACCGGCCGTGGTGCTACTCGCCGAATTATAGTCGACCTTAGTCCCTTTTACAAAAGCGCGTACCATGATAACGTCCTGAGCTTTGAGTCAGTGCCCTACCATTCAGCTAATCGGGAACTGACCTCAGGCGAGAAAGAAAAATTCATGAAAGTTCACGTGTAACATTTTCCTGAACGTCACTTGAATAGAAGCGCTTGGCATATATCGAAGCAGGTACCACTTAGGTGCCAGGTTATAAAAGATTGTTTACATGCGTCTGCAGCCGGTTGCAGTGCGATTATTTTCCGCCTTTAATTTTTTTTGATTGCTTGTGTTTTTTGTAACTCTGTTTTCAAGAAGCAATAAGTCCTTGAATAAGGTTTTGTGCGCATACAAAGCTAACAACCTACTATTAGACGAATTACTAGACGATCGAAACTCACACTAGAAATGTCTCAAGGATACATTAGGAATAAGTGTTCAAAAAGGCTTAGAAAAATCTACCTAGACTTGTAGTCATGTAGCAGAGTTATGAGCTGTGCATAAAAGGAGATGTGTAGTACTTGGGGACGCTCCTAACTGACCGACATTTGCAAAATGGGCACTGCACATTTCACACGAATTCTAATAACTCATTCATTATAGGTCTCTGAGACATTTTTATCGCTGCTGCACTACCATGAACAATAATAATATTTTTTTCTACCGCTGACTTATGCAGCGCTAAGCGACTGACAACCTTTGAAAGTCGACATGAAAAGGGATTATTCTCTTCTCCATGATTCGCTAAATGGACGCACGGGTCACAAAAATAAATTATATGTGTACTCAGCTGCTTCTTAAAATGCCGTCTACTCTGCAAGCTGAAAATAGGTACACGGTCAATTGATCTTGGTTTCACCGAGCAAAATATTTCTTTTACAATGTTTCCAGCGAACGCATCGAACAGTTAAGACTGCCATAGAAAACCAATGGGCAACGCTTTTGACGACAGCAAAAACGTGAATAGAAAAAAAAATACGAAACTGCCGTCGTGTGATGTGCGGATATACTGAATGTTATAATGAAATCTTACATTATATGAAAAAATTGCGTTCATAAACGGTTTCCCGCTCAAAAATTCTTTTGTCGAGAATTGCTCAGCACGTTGCATCTCGTCGCACGGTTCAAAAATATCCTACGTTTGTTGAAAATTAGCAAGCCCTACACTAACGTACTGTACATTAATGGAGAATGCAGGTGACGCCATTCAAACCTCGGTTATTTGCCGCTGAAATTATTTTCGAACATTCCTGCGAGTTACGCGGCCAACGCCAGCTGGTGCAGGCAGGTTCTCCTGTCTTCATCTATGAAGTTCCTCAAACAGCACGGATGTTAATTGCCAGGTACGTGAAGTGTTTTTGTCTTTACTAAAGGGGAGGCCACCGCAGCCGTGGCCTCGTCGTAGAGCACCCGCCTCGGCTACGGGAGGGGGTGGGCTCGACTACCGCCACCGGCCGGTTACCCACCGGTTTCCTCCAAATGGGTACAAGCCATTCCCCGGCCTGGTGCTCGGCTTCTCAGGGTGCATTGCTTGGAAAAGGTGCCCGCGCCTTCAAACCCAACACTGTGTGAGGCTGTGTTCAAGGCACTCCTGCTTAAACACACACACGCACACACACGCACACACGCACACACGCACGCACGCACGCACACGACACCGCTGGCTTCACTCAGCGTGAGCCGCCGCGGTGGCTGAGTGGATATGGTGCTCGGCTGCTGGCCCGAAAGACGGGGGTTCGATCCCGGCAGCGGCTGTCGAATTTCGATGGAGGCGAAATTCTACAGGCCAGTGTACTGTGCGATGTCAGTGCACGTTAAAGAACCCCAGGTAGTCGAAATTTCCGGAGCCCTTCACTACGGCGTCCCTCATAGCCTGAGTCGCTTTGGGACGTTAAACCCCCTTAAACCCTCATTCGTCGACGACAGCAGACACAGTTTCGGCTGGCAGTGCTTTGTAAGCATAAAAAGCCCTTGATAAAAGAGCTTCCATGAACGAAACTGCACAGCTCACAGCATGACTATATAGACAGCTTGCACGTGACACCACTTTCGCGCCGATGAAGAGCTCGCGGCCATGCTGCCGAAGATTTCGGCCGCCCCCGCATTTCCGCCCTATGACGCCTGACCGCTTCTGGGACGCTTTGGATTATTTCTTGTCATTTCAGGTGCGATTCGTCCTCCACAGAAGAATCAGCCATTCAATGCAGGCTACTATACTCTGAACTTGTTCGGTCGGCGCGCGTAGGCTACGCAGACAACGTGAAAACTTGGGACGATATGAGTAGTACGTGTTGCGACCGGGAGTCGACACGACGATGGGTGTTGATGTGTTCCCTGAAGCCACCCACAAGGATATCGTGTGTTTACTCTCTTCCAGCTTTGTGACGTTGGAATAAATGAGTTTTGAAATCATTGGAGGCACACGAGGATTTCTTCTGCGTGTGGGTAAGAAGCCTGTCTGCGATGCGTCTATGAAACGAACGAAAAGCTCGGCCTCGACGCGGCGACTTCTCTGCCGTAGTTGCTCGCTGCGCTCGTGGTGATCCGAACCGGCTTGCCTAGTGCTGTGGACCAGATACAGCGGCGCGGGGACCAGTTTGGGTTCGTGCTGTCAAAGAAGTCGCATGGCGTCAACCAAAACAAAAACGTTCACTTCTTCAAGCATGGAGTCCTTGTTTCCCGCGTTTTCGCAGATATTGAGTTCACGGCTAAGCTTCTTTCCTCTCAAAAAGTACGCTCCGCACACACATAATCTGGGGTTCTCGGTGTTCAAATCGTCTCGCTTAATTCAAGGCAGCCACATGCCGCATCGATTCGTACTGCACGCCTTGGAGCGCTCGCACATACATACCTACGATTACCTTGGGAATGCGGAAGAAGCTCGAGTTAGTCGGCTCCTTCATTCGCCTGGGGCTGTCGCTACGGTTAGAGTAGCCAAGGATGGCACACAAAACCATACTGTAGCTCCGGATGGACGTCAACCAACACGATGCGAGCTAGCAGAGGCGGCGGTAAGCTAGAGGCGGTCTGGCCGTTGTTCGGCAGTATGGCCGACGGCCACCCCACCGGATGTGACGTGACCGGTTGTGACGTTGGTGAAAGCTATGTATACAGACGAACTACGTCGTGCCTCCTGCAGGAGCGGCTCGATTTCCCTCGACAACTCTGCTTTCATCACCGCACCACTGCCAAGGCCTTCCCTCCTCACCTCTGGAGAGGTACAGTACGTCTTTGCCTTTAAGGAATATAGTGGAGCGCACTTGTAACGGCTGCAGTTATAAAAAACACCGCTTAATACGAACCAGGGCGTTGCTGCCATCAAAGTGCGCATGACGGATATGGCACTGCGTCTCAGCTACAAAGAACAACCGTGGCGCTGTAACTCGGTTAAAAGGAATGAGAAGGAGCTGTAAATTTGGCCCTGCAGTCGAAAAACTTGATCGTAATGCTTTCCTGAAATTAGTGTTTCTTATCCAGCCGTTATCTATACACACCTGTCTGCTAACGACTTTGGTTCCCTGTCAGTTTCAGTAACCTTTGGTGTGCTGCAGGGTTTTTTCTTAGGGCCACTGTTGTTTCTTATTTATATTAACGATTTACATTTTCCGATTATCTCGTCTATGCGTCTATTTGTCCATGATTGCATTGTATCGAGTAATTTCGAAAGATAATGTTGCGATTATTCTTAAATCTGATCTTGACAAAAGTTCATCACGATGCCATACATGATCAATAAGATGTTTCCAAAGGTAAATTAATTAGGGTATCATGTCATTCGGTTATCCCTGGCAGTAGTACTCTGAATAACGCAAAACTAACGTTGGTGGTCTCCTATAGGTATCTTGAAATTAATTCAATTCGCGATATCACGTAGAAAAAAACACGTTGACTTTGTGTGAGAAATAGCTAACCGCACGCTAGGCTATGTGCGCAGAAATCAATGTTCTCCAACTGTTGTTAAACTTATTTTTTACAAACCTCTAGCTCGACCTAACTTGAATATGCGTACACGATCTGGGATCCTCCAAAGGAATACTAACACATGCTGTAGAATCTATTAAAAACCATGCCTCTCATTTCAACTTTTATTATTATTTCCGTTACTCAAGCAATTAATATATCATTCCCTCAGCTTACCAGACCTGGCTTCTAGCCGGAAAGGCCTCAGACTCTGTCTTTTACACAAACATTTTCACACCAATTCACTTTTAAACGCTAGTTAGTGCTTCATCTATCGTACATTTCATCTCGAAATGATCACGTGCTTGAAGTCGGCGTTCCCTCTTGTCACAGTGATCACCGATTACATCACCTTCAAGAAAGCTGTAAATGATTAGTTATGTTCACAATTTGTTCTGTTCGCCTTTTCCTCTCTATTGTGACCACGGGTCTTGACAGCATGTAAATAAATAAATAAATAAACAAGCCATACTTTACGCACACCAAGATGACGTGGTTAAAGGTCGTGAGGAATTGCTTCACGCGCTTCACTGCCCCACAGTGGATGAGAAACAAACACGAACGGCAGGAAAGACGCCACAACTGCGGTGCCTTCTACTCTACATATAAATAAATCAGAGCGCAAGCGGACGCGGAGAAAAAACACGAAGGTCGAAGCTTTTTGTCATGTCCTTACTTGATAGCTGTGACGAACTAAGTGCGTAACAAGCCACATCGCAATCAAAACCGAATACATCTGCATCAAAGGCATTCAGCCTGTTGTAAAAACATGTGACACGGCCTCCCTGAGACAGCTGTTATTATGTAGGCTACAATTCTTAAGAAATTGTGCTTTTTATTAGTATTAAAAAAAGCAGATGGCATGCTCACGCAATTTCCTTTAAGCCTTGCAGTTTCAACAGCTTCACCTATCTCCCTCATGCTCTTCTCAGCGCCCGTGCGCACAATTGTGGTTCGTTCAAACAGAGGCCCATTGTTTTTACACTGCCTACACTCGCGCAGTGCACACCTAGGTGTTCAGGAACCGTGGAAGTGACGTTAATCTCATGTTTTCTGAGCCTATGATTTAAACACCTGCTAGCTTGGCCTACATAGGCTCGTTCACAGCGCAATAAAATTGAATAGACCATCTAATCTACGCACGCTACAAAATAAACCGCTAGTGCCTAAGGGAATAGTTTGCAGGCTCAATGACGGTACAAGTGACCTTTTCGCACACTTCAGATAAGTTTCCTGGTGCCGAAGGGCACTTTCCACACTCGCTCGCTTCTCTATTTTTCTGAGGTTTTGAGAGAAGCGTGTCTTTGGTGCGAGTGAAAAACGCAGCAAAAACCTCAACTTGAACTTGGGTGAACTTCTGCAGTCTTTAGAAAAGGACCGCAAGCTCTAGAGGCCTTTACTTGTTCTTTTCTAAAAAAAAAAGACATAAGATTGTCCTTTGTGGGTGTCATGGCCCCTGAAAACGATTTGTGGCAGAAGTGTATACCAAAATTTGTACAAGAAAAGCTAGACTGTCTAACTATTGAAGACCCTTTGAAGGTGAAAAAATCAGGCGAGGTGAAAAAGTTGTATAATGAACAACCTGGCAACGACTTTTCAGTTATCTCGATTGACACTAGAGATTTATATTACTCCAGTATACGAAACTCGACAGATAGGCACAGAGTGATTTCTTTCTAAAATCGAGTAGCTTGATATCATAAAAGGTTTCTGGAACTGCTCTAAGCATACATTAAGTCTACCGTCGTGGCATGGCGCGGCAACATTGTGATCAAGACAAACGAAATCTGCATTGGTTCCAGCTTCGCGCCCGTGCTGGGCGATATTTTTCTAGTGGAGCGCGACGTCAAGCTTAAGCGCCTATGTGAAGAGGCGGAGGTAGCATGTGTACTTAGGTGTGTTCAAGACTTTCTTGCTGTGTCCAATGTAGCTGGTCCGTGCACTGAGTCATATATATTGGGGGGGGGGGGGGGGGTAAAAAGGAAGAATACTACGTTTTCCCCGTTTATTCATGGCTGACAGTTCAAACCGCTGACCCCACCTTGTTATCGCGAGCGCTGGCAAGCGCAAGCCAAACACGGCGGGCCGTGGTTGGCTTCACCCTGTGGACAACATATGGATCGGACGCCCAAATCGAAGACACACTACAAAGAGCCGCAACGGTAAAACAGGAAGAGGTCACCAAGGTAGGCCTCACCTGCTCACCAGAAAAATCAGAGCTTCTCTTGATCCCACCACAGGGCCGAACGTACCACACTCCCATCAGCATCTGCGTACAGGGCAGAGAGGCACCACTGGTGCGAACCGTTCGCATTCTGCGCCTCCACCTCCAACAAGATGGGAAAAATACTGAAACCAACAAACGGTTAAAGATCACGCTAGCAGCTACTTCGCAGCTAATACGTATAATCACCGGTATACTCGGCGAGTGGTTCATGCCTATACTATGAGTAGAGTACTATATTCTACCCCATACCTCAAACTAAATGTAATGTAAACCCAAACAGTAAACTCTATATTCAGACAAGCTACTAAGGCAGCGCTCTGCATACCCAAAACCACCAAGAACGAACGCCTGGCCGAGTTAAGTGTGCATAACACCATACAAGAATTAACCGAAGCGCATTTACAAGCCCAATATCTGCGCGTAGCCAGCACACCTACCGGCAGGCATATACTCTCCCAACTGCAAATTCACATCCCCGCTAATCATAACTCCATAAAAGCTCTCCCCCCAAAAAATTCGTCCAAGGCTACGCATTCGTCCACTCCCTCGAAACATGCGCCCCGACCGAAACCGTAAGCAACGGGACGCCAGGTCAGCGGCCCTCCATGAACGATACGGCGACGAGCAGAACGCCATATATGGGAAGGTGGTGCATGCGACCAGCACGGAGCCACAGTGGTTGCGTACACTCCGCATACCACTCCAATTATAAAAGTATTACTCCACGGAACAAACCTACAGAAAGCAGAAAAAATAGCTATAGTGCTTACGCTCGGCAGCTCAAGTGCTACTTATGTACTCAGCGATTCAAAAACTGCAATGCTAAATTATGCTATGTACAATGCACAGAAGGCAAACCGGATCCATATCCCCCTGGCCTGTCCGGCTTCACCTCCACCCAGTTGGCCGATGCCACTCCAAACATGGAAGGACTGGACTGAGAGACCTCACTACGCTCCATGGACCCGGCAAGACAAAAGATCGTCGGCAGCCGCACTGCCGGCGTCTTGGACATTTCAAGCATGAACGTTTGAGTGTGGTGGGGTCGTGCGGTGATCCAGGGGCATAAAAGGCCCGAATTCCTCTGCGCAATAAAATTTTTCTCTAGCTCTTCTCTCTTTAGGTAAGTGGACTAGTAGTTCCTTCAGCACTGCCAAAGCTGCGATGAGTGGAGTGGCGACGGTCTGACACAGAAGAATATAGTGGCAGTTATAAAATGAGCATACGGAATAGCATACGCTAAAAAATAGCTTGCTTCAAAGTTTACATGTTGCAAACGCTATTTCAAATCAAGCCTTACCGTACGCTCCCGTTTCGAATGCTATTTAGCGAGTTTTGCGTGCGTGGGTCTTCCCACTGCTTTTGCGTACGCTAAAACATTGTTTCCGAATTGGCGGCGCCATTTGAAGCAGGACCTCTCGTTTCAGACACGATTCGTCGTTGTTGTTGCCGTTTTCAGTACATTCAGTAACGATAAATGGGGCGCCGGTCTTTCGCTTCGTCTCACCTCGCCTATAAAAAAACGAATGAGCAAAAAATTGCCTTAATTTTTTTATTTAGAGTGATGATTTCTCCGCTTCTAGGAGCGTCAATTTTTGACTAAAATGGTTCAGTTTCTAGCCACCAGATGACGTCATTAGGCTGAGCTTAAGCCGTTAGATTGGGTCATTAGGCTGAGAAAGCGGCATTGATTAGCTAGGAGGACAGTGCGAGATACTTATATTAGGCGACATGAACGCACCTATAGAAGACCAGCTACGACACAGACTGACAAAGCGCAACGGAACTAGGACGAATAGAAGAAACACGAAACACAGGACAGGCGCTGGATGGGTACACACCTGGATACACCTGGATGGGTACACAGATTCGACAGGAAGCATGCTGCAGGACATGTGTTACAGGCATGATTTAGTTGTATGCAAGAGTACCTAGAAGTGTGAAAGGCTCATAGCATGGGAGGCAGGGAGTGGGCACCCGACGATAGATTATGCACTGATGTCACAGAGGATGTATAATAGAATAGGGGTAATGAGAATAGATGAACATGGTTCCAGAAGTCTAGGTAGTGACCACAAGCGTATGAAGTTGAGTTTCAGAAAAGAAACCAATGTAGGACTTAAGCGAGGTGAACAATCAGAGAGAAATTTTTGCTCGGAAAAACAATTAGAAGCAGCAGCCAAACAAATTGAGAAAGTAATTTTTGAGGGTAGTGAAACAGAATAGACTTATACTAAATTAACTCAATGAGTGGAGCTAGAGCTAGATAACGTGCGAGTAAAGCTAAAAGGAAAAAGACAGAACCCCAAGAGTTGGTGGGATGAAGAGGTCAAGAGGGCGATAGTGAACCACCAGGAAGCGTCCAGGGAACACAGATATTCCAAGAAGAGTAGGGAACCAGAAGTTAAGTAGACAGAAAATGGGACACCTTCATAAAGTGTAGAAGGGAGGCATCCAATTTGATTATCAAGAAAATTAGAAGAAAGGGTGCCCAGTGGATGTCAAAAGTAAATAAAAACGATAGAAAACCAGCTAAAAAATTCTGGAGACGTCTGAATGCAATGAGTAATAAGACTAGGCTAGAGCAAATGTTTATTGTTACCGATGAAGGTATTCAACTAGAAGGAGATGAAGCGATACAACACATAGGAACAAGGATGAGAGAAAAATTTCAAGAAATGTTGCACATAATTCATCGAAGGAGGATAGACCGATTACTGCAATAGCTTCACTTGAGCAAAGAGAGTGGGAAAGGGCAGGGAAGGTTCCTAGTGGCAAATCAGCAGGATCAGATGGTATTCCGATTATGTTAATAAAGAAGCTAGGACCAAAATCCAAGCAAACATTAATACAGGTACTGAATAAAACAATAGTGGATGGGAAAGCCCCCGATGAATAGCGATTTAGTACAATGCACATGATATATAAGGGAAAAGGGGACAAAGCTGACGGAACTACCGTCCCAAAACAGTGACATCTGTGGTTTACAGGGTGGTGATGCAGATTATAAAGGACAGATTGCAGGCTTGGGTGGAGAACGAAGGAGTGCTAGGCGAGCTTTTCATTGACGCAGTGTATACATATTGCTGAAAAGTAGCACACGCCCCTATAGCTAGCATTTCTGGATATTAAGGGAGTCTGCGAGAACGTTATTCAGGAGTATCAGTGAGACATACTGGGCACATTGGATCAGGAAGATGGAGTAAGTAATATTTTAAAATATATATAAAGGTAACAGGGTGCTTATAAAATGGAAAAAAATGTATCAGAGGCTGCAGAGATACAGCGGGGGATTAGGCAAGGATGTCATCTGTCTCCTGCAAGGGTTGGAGACCAAGCTAGAGAGGAGCGGACTAGGCTTCAACCTTTCTGTTTTCAAGCAACGGGAATGGATTAAACAGTCATTACCGGGACTAATATACGCTGATGATATAGTACTAATGGAATGGCTGACAACAAGAAAGATTTACAGAAGTTGATAAACGTATGTGGTACAGAGGGAGATAGATTAGGTTTCAAGTTTAGTAAGGAAGAATCTGCAGTCTTGATATTTAATGATGGCGGCGGTGAGCATAGAATACAGGATTTCACGCTAGAAGTAGTGGATGAGTACGAGCATCTTGGGATGTGGATAAATAACGGTGCTGAGTATCTGACAAACATGAAAAATATGCAATGAATAAAGCTAGAAAGAATGCAGCTGTCATGAAAAATAGGGAATTGTGAAATTACAATGGGTATGAAGTGGTAAGAGAGATCTGGAAAGGGGTGATGCTTTCTAGCCTGACTTTCGGTAATGCGGTCCTGTGCATGAGACCAGATTTTCAAACAAGGTTAGAAATTAAACAACGGGGCGTAGGGAGGCTAGCTTTGGAAGCACATGGCAATACACCAAATCAGGGGGTATAGGGTGCTCTGGGATGAGCGTCGTTCGAGAGCAAAGAAGCAAGCGGTAAGATAGCATTTGAGGAGCGATGGAGAAAAACCGAGGAAAAGTAGTGGGTTAGGAAAGTTTTCAGATACCTGCATATAAAGAATGTTGACACGAAATGGAGAAAGCGAACTAGAAAATTGACAAGCAAATATCTGGACAGCAGTAGGGGGCAAATCAGCAGTTATCGGTTAAGAAAAAAGGTTAAACAGAGAACAGAGAGAGCTCTGTGGAAAACAGGGATGCTGACGAAATCAGCAATGGGAACATACAGGATTTTTAAGCAGGAAAGTGCCAAAGAGAATATCTATGATAACTTTAGGGGAAGCTCTTTGTTGTTTGAGGCCAGGACGGGAGTTTTGCGAACTAAGACATACAGAGTCAGGTACCACGAGATAAACATGTGTGTTGCGTGCGGAGAGGTGGAGGAATGGCTGAACACTTGATACTTTTCTGTAAAGCGCTTCACCCTACAGTGGAAAGCAGCAGGGCTGATTTATCCAAGGCATTGGGATTTAAGGACAGTGACGGGAAAGTAGATTTTAAGCGGGAAGAAGTAACCAAGCGAAGGTTATCTGATTGGTGGCTGAAATCACGTCAAGAGTAAAGGTTCATAAGCCATGGCTGAGTGACTTGAGCCACCGCCTAATTTATAGGGTTCAGCCTTATCCGTCCATCCATATTGATTTGTCTACGTTTTCATGCGCTGAACAATTCGGGGACGTGACAAATGGCGTAACGTCCCGCAAAATGCTCGCGCTTAGCATATGTAAGCGTGCATACGCTTATGGTACGTAGACAGCGTTGATTTGCACTCTTTTTTCAGCCATATCTCTGTCCGCCGCTAGCAGATGACACGCAGCCGAAGAAGTCTGGAGGAACACATTTAACGTGCTCTCCTGAATGGCTCAGGAGTGCTCTACCTTCCACAGTGCTGCAAGTAACTTACGAGATGCATTATAGTGCAAGCCCTACTGCATGCGCGACGTGGTTTCTGAAATTTCTGCATCAGTGTGCACGCGTACAATCCACCAGCTTTTCTCTCATTTTGCCTCTCTCGAGATGGAACGCTGGCGTATAAATAGTCTATTCTTAAATCAATCACTCGTATGTTTCGCAAATTTTCGTTCGAACTCTCACAAGCATACTTTATCTAAAGCTTGTAGGTATGTTTTTATTTTTATTTTTATCTTATATGTTACTTTTTTCTCGATAAGCTTATTTATTCTGATCCTCACCGAATTAGAAAAAAGACCCTCGCAAATTCGCCACATTACCAACGCCTGGCCACGCTCAAAGAAATGGTATGCCTTGTTGGCTGCTTGAAGAAAAGTTTCTCTTCTCACGTATATACGAGTATATCGTGCTGCTTTGCTGTTCGAACCTTTAATTCGCGTCTTACAATATCATTTCATAGCGTGATACATGTTTTATCCTTATTTGGCTGATTTCGAAAGGAATTTTCGAATAAAGGCAGGGCGCACTAGGCAATTAAACCGAGGAAATAAAGAACAAAAAGCTGCTAAACTTTAAAATACGCGAATATAATAGTATGCCGAAAAAATGCTTTAGTTCAATGCGCACTTGAATGTGCAGCAGTGGAACCCGTTTGAACCGGCTCAAAGCGGAACGGAATGGCGCACCGGAGCCGAACCCGGAATTGAACCCTAAAAGAAGCGGGAACCGGAACCCGAAACGAGCCCGAAAAATTTTCGATTTGGCACCCTGTTCTTGCGAGAGCTGTTGCATGAGCGTTTGCACAATGACGGAATAGAAGAGTCGCTAAGTGCATGCTCTTGCCTGAGTTTTCTGGTGTCAGCAATAGACAGCGAACACGAGACAGGAAGATTCCACGCTGTAAGGTAACACTTGCAGGACCTTGACAGAGCAGCTGCTATCAAGTACCAAGCCTATACAAGATGTTTCACCTATTTTGAGCAATTTTCAAAATTTGATTTTTTTAGTTAAAAGAGTGCTCTTCCGGCATAGCATTGTCAGCGCCGTAGTACATCAGAATACAGCCAAGACACGCTTACTGGCAGGCTGGTTAACCAATATCGAATGGTTCCTTTTTTAACTACCTGTTAGGCTCCCTAATTACTGAGAGGCGTGCAGCCCACCGTAAGTAATATCCATATCAGTTTTTAGAACTTTGCAAAAGGGGTTCTCAGCGCTGTGGCCCAACATATTTTGGCTACAACGCGCCAAAATACATGCGCTTTCGAGAAGCTTGCAGGTAAAGCAACCTCTCCAGTGCACGTAACTCGTCGAAATAGCCAAAACTTGTTGGGCCGCACCGCCAAGGGTAACCGCGTTTTCGATATTCTAAAAGTTTGAGTTCAGTGGGCGTGGGAGCAGCTACGTGATGCGGCTCTTTAATTTCGTCCGTTTCTTTGCCCAGGTTAGTCATGACTCTTGTCTTTACTCAAGTAAATCGGACAATGCCTGCTTGTTGCTGTTCCCACGCCCGCAAATACTTTTGTCTTTGCGATGTGAGTGCGTTGTTGTTGTTAAAGAGCTGCGTCTGCTGTCCGGTGATGTGGAAGAAAACCCAGGGCCACAGTGCAATACCCGTTTCCACGATGCAGGAGATGACGACGATGCACAGCAGAAGCAGCTGAGTGATATATTTGGGTTGCTACAGGTTATGAATATTCGAACCTCCAAAATGGAGAAAGACCAAGTCTACTTAATCAGTACTGTAAATGAAATCGAGAAGTCAGGAGGCAATTCAGAATCGTTTATCTGATATTGATAGTAGGCTAACTGTGGTCGAAGGCAAAACTGCTACCAGTAAATCGTTGCAGAAGGAGTGCCAACGATTACGATGTATTGCTGATAGCCTGGCTAGTGAAAATTCGAAACTGAGGGCTAATCAGGCGGAACTCGAAGATAGGCAGCGCCGTGATAATCTTCTGTTTTATGGCCTTTCTGACGCCAGTTCTGAGTCCTGGGATGAGACTGTTAAAAAAAAACTTCTGAATGTGCTTTCATCAGCCTTGAATTTGCCACCGTGGGAACTATCGATTGAACGGGCTCATAGACTTCGAGCTTTTTATGAAGATAAAAGCAGACCAGTTATTGCGAAGTTCGCATCTTTTCAAAAAAGGCAAAAAATTTCCTTCTCATGTTCTAAACTGAAAGATAATGACATTAGTGTAGGTGAAGATTATTCTCTCATGACTCGGCAGGCGCGGAAAAAACTCGTTGAGTTTGGTATCGCTCAAAAGTCTAAATTAAAACTGCGATATAATAAGCTTTACATGAACGGTAGGTGTTACTGTTACGATCAGCTTAACGACAGCGTTTCTGAAGTTCGCGGTGTAGGTTGCCTTTCATCCGAATCGCCCGCAGATTAACGATGCGTGAGGGGTAGTGGGCACCCGTCACTGTCCAATCGCTCATTATCGTTTCTGTATACTAATATTAGAAGTGTTCTGCCTAAACGTGATGAGCTGTGTGCGACTATCGACGCATGTGATACCGACATCGTTTGCCTTACTGAAACGTGGCTTTCAGCTAAAGTTGATAGCTCGAAAATATTCCATTGCCGCAAGCATTTTACCACTTATCGGTACGGCAAGGGTGACAGAAACGATGGTGGTGTTTTATTTTGGTGCTTTTTTCTTCTCCTGTTCATGTTGTTACCAGATTAGAACTTCTTTGAGTTGAACTGCGCACACGCGTGAAAAAATTGATTTTGGGCGTTTGCTATCGCCCTCCCTCGTACAGTGCCACTTTCGTTGAGGAACTTCATGATGCTGTTTGCGCGATTACCGTTCGCTTTACAAATGTTCCTATTCTTTTGGTTGGAGTCTGCAACTTTCCAACTATTATTTGGTCCAATGTACGTTCTTATGCCGACCCTTTTTCCGCAGAGTGCGATGGTTTTTTGCGCTTATGTGCCGACTTCAAACTACCCGCGTTACATCTTCATCGTTCAACTTGTTAGACCTTGTTCTTACCGCGTCGCCTGATCCTGTTGCTCCAATATCTTGTTTGCCGGGCTTAAGTGATCATTGTATGCTTCATTTTTTCATTGAACGTCCTGTCATCTTGCCAAAATAACGATTGTAACTACCTCCGTGACTACAAAAATGCCAAGTTTGAGGCCATAAATCGTGAACTCGCTGGTTTTATCGATGTGCACTTACCGTCTTTTCACGAGCGTCCAATCGAAATTAACTGGAACATTTTTAAGCAGAAAATTGCGTCCCTGACAGATTCTTTTGTGCCCCTGAGAAAAGTATTAACTAACAAAAGTTCGCCCTGGTTTAGCTCTTCACTAAGAAGGCTATCAAACAAAAAGAAACGTCTGTTTCGTTCCGTCAAACTGTCCAATTCTGTGCTCCGGTGGGATGCTTATCACTCCGTTGAGTCTGAATATAAGTCAGCACTAAAACTAGCTAAAGAGTCGTTTTTTAGTCACTCTTCTGTCGATGCTATTAAATAATCCCAAAGAATTTTGGAACGTGGTTAAGAAAACTGATCCATCTACAATTAATCTTAAAATTTTAGTCGGTCAAGTAATTCCCAGTGAAATGTGTGCTGATGTTCTTAATGATGCGTTTACAGCTCCTTTTACTAACGATTTAATTACCGCAATTCCTCTTTACCCACCCCACGACTTCTTGTCTATGTTCCTCATTATAATGGATTCTCTTGGCATCGAAAAAATAATTGATCAGCTGAAGACGTCATCATCATACGGAATGGATAGCATAAACTAGAAAATTTTGAAAAATACCTAAGTGTACGGTGCTATTATTCTTGCTGAACACTTTCAACAATCTCTTGTGTCTGGCTGCATTCCTAGCGACTGGAAGGTGGGCAAGGTGGTTCTCCTGCACAAGGCTGGTGTCAAACATTCTCCTAATAATTATCGGTCCATTTCACTTCTTAGCATCCCTTGCAAGATCATGGAACATGTCATCTGCTCTCACCTTGCCAATTTTCTTGAGTCAAATTCTTTTTTCAGTCATTGCCAAGTCGAGTTTCGTAAATTATTCTCATGCAAGACGCAACTTCTATGCTTTACACAGGATCTTCATTTCATTCTTGACTTGGGTTCCATAGCTGACAGTATATGCTTCGATTTCTCCAAAGCCTTTGGCAAAGTTTCCCACCAATTACTACTTTTCAAATTAAATAATCTTAATCTCGACCCCAACACCATCTCGTGGCTTCAGTCTTTCGTGACTAATCGTTCTCAATACGTGACTGCTAATAAATCCAACTCTCGTTACTCTCCAGTGGGCTCAGGCGTTCCCCAGGGTTCTGTCCCAGGCCCCCTACTTTTTCTCATTTATATTAATGACTTGCCTAACAACACTGCTTCTTCCGTATGTCTTTTTGCCCACGATTGTGTTATTTACCGTGAAATTAACAGTGACTCTGACACTTCTGTCCTTCAATCTGATATTAAACAAGTTTTAGAATGGTGCAAATTATGGCACGTGGAACATTGATAAGTGTAAACATTTGCGTGTTTCTCGACGTAACACTGGAATAGCCACTTACGACATTAATAATATCCCTCTTGAAACTGTGTCTTCGTATAAGTACCTTGGTGTGCACATAACTTCTAATCTTTCTTGGAATCTGCACGTGGAATTTATTACTAACTATGCTAACCGCATGTTGGGGTACCTGCGCAGAAACTTCTTCCTTTCTTCTACTTCAATAAAATTGCTCCTTTATAAAACACTTGTTCGGTCTAAATTGCAATATGCAGCCTCTACCTGGGACCCTGACCTGTCATCATTAGCCACTGAAATCGAATCTGTTCAAAACCGTGCGTCACGTTTCATATTTTCCAATTATCACCGTATCTCCAGTGTTACTGCTATGAAAACTACTTTATCATTGCCACCTCTTTCACTCCGCAGAAAAATTTCGCGCTTCTGCCTATTTCATAAGATCTATTACTAAAATCCCGTCCTTAAGAGCCGGTTACTAACTACCCCTACATATGTTTCAGGCCGCATTGATCATTTTCGCAAAGTAGGTGTTCCGTCATGCCATACTAAACACGCTTTTTCTTCTTTTGTCCCCGTAACTTCTGACAGTTGGAACCACCTTCCCAGTCACATTGTCAATAATTCTAATCCAAGTTCTTTTAAGACTGCCCTATGTAATCTTTATTTGTAGATTCTAGTCAGTTTTATTTTGCGTTCGTTTTTGTTGTCTTTTTGCTGTCTGCCGGAAATGTTCTCTTTTTTTCGGGGGGAATTGCTGTTTTTTCCCCTTTGCCTTCTCTTGCCTTATTTTGTGTTATGTATTGTTCATTTTTCGCCGCGTTTTCGTTTCTTCTATTTTGATTTTCTGCTGCACTATATCCGACCCAATGTATGTCCTTCCCACACCCCTCTTTATAGCCTTCGGTCCCTGAGGGTATTTGAATAAAAAATAAATAAATATAGTTAAAAAGTTAACTATTAAGTATTAATTAACCAGCCTGATGTTAGCACGTCTTAGCTGAAATCTTATGTACTAGGCCGCAAACAATGCTGCGCAGAAAAAAAAGCGATCTTCAATTCAAAACCTACTTTTAAAAATTGTGTGAAGTCTTAGGTGAAACGCCCTGTATTTCAAAAAGTTGATTTGTTTATTTCTAAAAAGTTGATTTCTTAACATTGATAAGTGCGATGCCACCTAGATTGACAACAGAACTCCCCCGTAACGTCGTCATATTGAATCAATTGAAGCGGCACTCTAGGTTGTACAAATCGCCTATAGAGCCCACAACGCGATAAATCTCAGCACTTTACTCTACGTTCTCGTAAATTCTCGCTGAGGAATTAGGAATCAGCGGCGTCCTGCCTGCATTGCGAGATTGTCCTCTCCTATTAGGACCCATACCGAAACAAACCATCCACTTTTGCCCTTTGTTTTTTCCCATTTACATCCCAGGCGGTAAACTTACAAGCCCCTCACCTTTCGTGGAGAGCCCCGAACTGCAAGGCTTGGCGAGCAGTCCCTGCTCACGGGCAGACGATGTGCCGTTCCACACGAAGAGCTCTTGGCCAGTGCCCACGGCCTTGATTGTCCGGTAGTAGATGTTTCCGCCGCGCGTGTAGGCCACCAAGTTCTGTTCTTCGGGGCCGGCAGCGTAGTTTACATATCGCATCCAGTTGGATTTGTCTAGCGGAAGGCCGTCCACCAGAAACACCTCGCCGTTCTTGTGAACCTGCGGTTAAGAGTCTGCCTTTCCGTCTCCCCTGTACAATGCGAGCCCACGGGAAGCTACGCGGGCAGTCCAGCAGCCGTACATACAGTGTCAAGCGGAAGCGCATGGCCCGAGATTATGGGTGTTGGCCGTTAAATGGAAACTCGCATGATATGATCATCTTTTCATTTATTACCGAATGGAGCTGGACTATACTGAATGATAAGGCCCTCTGCATCTCATCGCATGGCGGTACGCATCGACTGGAAAATGTTTTTTGCTTGTATCTTTGTTCCTGTTATCGTGGAAGAAAGAGAAGGCCAGTGCCTCGGTGGCTCTGGAAAGGCATGATACCAGACGCACCTGCCAGGTGTAGCTGTTGCCCTCTCCGTTGTCCTTCATCTTGACGCCCTCGTAGGGACCGAAGTAGACCCTTTTTGGCAGCGGCTCCAGAGTGAACACTCCGTACTGGGCGCCCGTCATGGTGGATCGCCGGATGGACAAGCCTTTCGGGAGGGTCTTGTTGGCGCGTAGCGGGTCTCCGGCGACCACCAGCGAACGACGCGCGGTGTCTCAGATGCTTGCAGTGCTCCTTGCTTGTGTTTTCCACGGTACTGGGAAAAGCACGCTATTTGAAGTTCTCATTTTCGGTGGAGCTAAACTTTCAGACTCGAGCGCTTAGTTTGCACATGCATGAACGCTGCCGTCTCAGGAACATGTTGAAATGAAAAGAATGCCTGGTGCTTGGTTGCGGGTGGCGGCCACGAGAAAAGGAAGGGAGCAGTCCCACTCACCGTAGTGCTCTCTACCGCGTGAGGGAACGGATGAAGGATGCGGTGAAATGAGGGAGAGAGGGAACGGAAGTGTTGCCATAGTGGAGAGGTCTCGTGAGCCGTGGCGTACCCTTACTACCAAGAAGAATGGGGTGTTCCGGGACCATTGACCACCCTCTCCGCTCTGCGCGCTGCCTGTCGGCTTTCGCGTTGCTTCGTCTTATGTCGACAGAAACCAAGTAGATGCCAAGGAGACCCCAAGACAGCGTTTCGGAGAGACCATTCAATGAGTACATGCTTCGTGCTCACCTTGGTGTCCTTGACGTGGGTCAACGGGCCGTGTACGGGGCAGTCTCCGGGGTGGTCTGCGCCGCATTCATAGCAAACTGTACGAATAGCATCCACGCCGAGGTTCTGAAGACGGTTTAGAGGGTGCCGCCATTTTGCATGCAGTGCAGTACTCACTGACTCAAGTGAAGACGAATAACGGGAGTAATAATGCATGCAACTTAAATATGCGCGTCTCTGCGCGTCCAAGTCTCATCATATCATAATAAAACAAGTTATTCTTCAGTGGGCTCTCTCAGAACTTCAGTGAGCTCTCTCAGTATAAAAGAGTTATCCATGCAACTGCCTTCTCCGTAGAGTTAAACACATAACAAGTCAGTAAGGTCATACAACTACCCGCTGCGCAAAATTTGCCATTCGAGACATGCCACCCCTCATTCCCATATAGATGCACTTACTGCTAGAAGACTCATTTACAACGAACTGTACGTTTCCTATATAGTCGGTGTTCGTGGACAGCTCACACAGGTATTCCTCGTCGGAGTTTTCTTCGCCCTCCATGGAGTCGATCTCTTTGCTTTGCCGTCTCGGGCAGTCGGACTCCCTGGAACACTCCCCGGAAGAGGCTGCGGTTCATGACAGCATTGTTGCCGTAAGGATGGCTTTCGGCTTATAATCCCATTAAGCACATATAGCTTAACACTGCAATTCTGTGCAAGTGTTTTGCATTGGTTTCACGGTGGAATGAGTTCCAACAGTTCTATCTTTTTTATAAGTTCTGAGCTAAAAATTGGGCTTATCTCTGTTAATGTAATTGTTCTTGCCACTTTCATGTGATTTCTTATGATGTTGAATTTTGTGCCTTTCGCGCTGTTGCCCACCTTTGAAATGCGAACTACGTAAAGGCACAGTCAGGAGGCATTGAAACTTCATTTTCCCGCACCTGGTGGGCATACTGTACAGCTGTACTTTATGTCCAAATAGGCCATCGCGGTGGTAATGGCACTCGGCTGCTGACCCAAAAGACACGGGTTCTATTCCGGCCGGGACGGCCGAAATTCGATGGGGAGGGGGGTGGGGGGAACTCTAGAGGCCAGGGTACTGTGCGATGTGAGCGCACGTTAAAGAACCCCAGGTGATCAAAATTTCTGGAGCCCATCACTACGACGTCCCTCATAGCCTGAGTCGCTTTGGGACGTAAACCCCCATAAACCGATCTTTAATGACCTAATGGCAGTAACTAAAGTTTCTTGAAGTAAAATTATATCTGGGTTCAATTGTGAGACAAGGATCTATAAATTGTGAAAAAAAAAATGCGACTGAATGGCAATTCCAATGTAATCCTTTTAAGCGCGCCATGGTTACAGTAAACGCAGACAGCCTGTGAAAGCCTCCTTTGACACATCGGTTTTATGCGGATTTCTGGTGAAACATTTCTTGCTTTTGTTGTTTGGAAGGGCAGAGTTCGACGGAGAGGAAGGAGCTCGACGCGTCTGGGAAGGATTCGCCACCTCGACGTCCGTAGCGCAAACAGTAGAGAGGCTGGTATTCGCGCACCATGTACAGGCACAAGCGAGGAGGAAGCAGGAATCGTAGTCAGAGGAGAGACACCAAAGATGCTATGGGAAGGGCTAGTTGATGAAGCGGGAAGACCAACAGTTAAAGGAGCCAACTGACTGGAAAAAACCTGGGAGAGAGCTTCACTGAAGGTAGACCGCATACGATCCACAACGCCTGCAAGCGCCTTCTCACCAGCCGAGACCACAGACTTAGTCAGCAACGCCTCTACCTCGGACCCAGATTACCTAGCAAGTCCCGCATAATAATGCCTTTTCCGTTCTAATTGCGCATAGACATCAACTCTAGAGCATCTTCTTTGCTGAATGATGTCGAGAACATTCTGCTCATCAGACCGTTAATGACAGCCAGCATCATCACCCGGAGAGTCCGCAACTGGGACCCTCAGATGTGCAAAGGTCTGCGGAATGGTTATCCCCGCATAGACGGCAACGCGTAGTTGTTTAGCAAGCGTTGCTGCTGTGACCAAAGCGCCAGCAATTTCGGCATTACAAAAGGGCGAGTTTGTAGCGGGTCGACGCGGTACACTATGGGCCAAACCTTAAGCTCAGACGGGCAAGCAGATCCTGCAAATGTTGCAGTCACAGACTCTGTCGTCGCACGGAGCCATTAGCTTCTCTGGAACAGCGGTAAACTGACAACTCACCAACATCGTCGTCCTGAAATTCCTCAAGTAATTTCTGAGGAGAGGGCGACGGGTCCACGCCGCGAATACCTTTGAACATGCGAGTTGCTCTGCTAACAAGGGCTTAACTGGAACCGACGCGAAGGATGTGCAATGCAGCAACTCCGACACGCATTGCACATCCGAGGATCAACACAGAATGCCCCTTCGGCCGAAATGGCGCACCTCAGAGATCTCCAGGGGGAGGCTGGTAACAGCCTTCAGTTGCTTCTTTAGAGTTTTTGAGTTTTAGGGCTCCGTGTCCAATGGGTAGAAGCGCCACTGGAATGCTACTGACGCCATTCCGTCCGAATGAATCCAGGGTCAAACTTTCGGTCGGCAGTCTGGAGCCCAAACCGGGAAAGCTAATGTATAGTTCGAAACCTATGGGTACAGTAAACCTAACTATCGCTTCAACAATAAAAAAGAACAACACCTAGCCAAAACCCCAACACGCTTAGAACGGCCTCACCTTACAAGACTGAAGATTGTGTCCAGAGGAGGCAACACAATCGAAAACAGGAACAGCGGCAGGAACCGGCAGTCACAGCACACAACACAGCACACAGCAGCAGTACTCGTAAGAGATTGTAACGACCCTTCTACCAAGTTATCTGCTCGGGGCAGGACAAACGAAGGATATCTCAATGCTCCATGGCGACAGATCTTCTTCCGACCCTGACAGCGCGAGAACAGCATCGTCGTCGTCAGCTATGCGCCATCTGGCAATACTAGGTGGCACTATCTTATAATTTTCCAATTTTCAAACTTTTTGCCCGACGATGTTGTACATGGTGTCCTGGCTGTCTCTTTCCCGTAAGCCCGTTACAATTCACAAGGGTAGAAACATTTCACCGGTCGGTAACGGTGATCCATGGTATGTGAGTGTGGCGCTAAACGGGTTAAATTGCAAAGACGCACAAAACACAGACGCTAACTTCCGACTGGTAGAAACCTTGGCGACCAAGACGAACGTGATGAGAGAGGGGAAACAGGCGCATGTGCCTGGAAAAATAATGAAAATCAGGTGAACGAGGAACTACGGACATGCACGACTCCGCGATTTTTCAAGACGGCCAGTTCTCTTTTGGACAGGGAGACAGACGGCTTGCGTACACATTTATCTTCCAAGGCAGCGATACGAGCTGCTTCAATAATCTCACTTGTTAACTGATCCGATAAGAAGGCGGAGTGGCCGCGTAGAACGCCGGTTCATTTTGCGTCGCTTATAAATGTATAGAAGGGTTAAGCAGGGCTAGACACTTACTTTGCATTTCACAATCTGCGCAAATCGGCTGTATTTTTTGCCGTGAGCCCCAGCAAACATCCCGTGTCCTAACGCACACTTGAGCTTTGGCGTTTCGTACATCCTGATGTCGCTCGACATGTTCCTCGAAGCGCTGCCCTTTTCTTGAAGGGGGTCGCTGCGATAGTGTTCTCTCAGCATGCTGATAGTCACTGCATGAGAACGCAAACTGCGGCATTCCCACTCGAGGACCATCGTACCGTTCAGCAACGACCACCACCTCGAAGCTTCATGAAATACTTCTAAGAGATGTTAAACGTCACGATGGCATCCGCGGCTTTGAATCACATTTTATGCCGGTTTTAATTGTGTAGGCGGCGCCCCTGATGAACTGTGCATTTGATAGGCTGACTCAAGAGCGAGGCACGTGCTGTAAAATCACACATACAAGATATGTCCTGAACATGTTTCGTCTTTCTGCCGCGTAGGGTATTAACTTTTCTCGCTAATTAGTAATCGAATGCGTGTGCTTTTGCGACTTCTTTAAAATCTTGTGCAACTGATTGACCTGGAACCTTTGAATTGAGTAACACATCAACGTGCGGATGGCTGTGTCGAAGCAACAGTTAAGCAGAACTTTTTCAGAGAAGTTTGCGTTCGAGCTATTACACCTCGAGCTATGCGAATCAGTTCGCTACCCTTGTACATATGACAGCTTAAATGACCAGCGCGCGAAGGAATGCGCATGCTTTCATTTGCTATCCACCTCATCAAAACATTTTAGTTTTTCATACTGGTGGTATATGCGCTACATTTCTCTAGTCACATCATCTTTTTTTTTCAATGTAGTAATTAACGTTGACCTGCGCTCTTTGAATGACCCCTCGTTTATTCAAGGAATACCACCAAGTAATATATCTGCCCGACCAACGAACAAATGCACTAAGAGTAAGACAGTGCGCTCGTGCATCAAAGCACGAAAAATAAGGACTACCTACCGGGGAATGGGAAGTTATATCATGGGGACGGAAATTTTCTGGCGCTTTTCTTTTTTGTTCACTGATTTCAGGTAATGAAACTCACGAAACTCATTCGAAGCTTTCGTCGCTCGATTGAGTGGGGCAGATAGTTTCAGGGCGTATAAGGCCACATTCTCAAAGCCGGTTCCCTCTACGGCGCGGCGGCGACGTAGGCGAAAACAGCGGCAGCGACGGAAAGTCGCGAATCGAAAGAGGCGCCGGACACTGGCAAACCAGTTTGGGCGGGTGCTCGCTTCTCCCACGTGACTCTAAGTCAGTGCTTTATTTTGTCTTCCGTGTGAGGAAAAAACGGCGGCGGTGGTGGCGCAGTCTGACGGAGATGCCGAAGGTGCGGTGAATGTTGTCTGTCGTTTGCTTGCGCGTTGCTTTGATTGACTATTATCGCAGAAAAAAAAAACAATACGATCTCGCAAGCGGTGGCAAAAGCTTGAAGTTAGTTGAATAACTTTGCGCAACTGCACAGTTTTTACAGCGAAACGCCACGCGTACAGCACCAAAACATATTTATACGAATATAGCAAGCAACTATTAAAGCGCTGAGCGCACTGCAGTCACATTATTCGGTTCAATATGAACGAAATCGGACATATGTAGGGGGTAATGAATTCTGTTACCAATACAGGAATGGTTTGCCAGGTCTTGCTAATTTGGTTTTTATACTAACGTTCGAGAATTAGGCTAGCAAATTTGTTTTTTTTTTTGCGCCCGCGCACCCGCGCACACGCGCATTGCCGCCGAAGCCGCGACGCTCGCCAGCGCCATCTCTCGCCACAGCAAGCAAGCCGTGGGTCACGTGAGGCGCGCTCGCGCTGTGCCACTGATCTCCACTAGGGGGCTGGATGCCGCATCGGGCCGAAGTCACTGGAATGGGAAAAGTACCGCAACCATCGCCGGAGCCGCCGACCCGCCGCCATATTTGGTCCAGCGCCGCTGAAGCGACGGCCGCGCTCTGCCATAGAGTTTCTTATTAGAGTGAGAGCTGGCGGCGCTGCAGCTGAGACACCATGGGTGCTCAAAGCATCATAGGGCGATGAGCTACTTGGTGCGGGACAGTCGGTATTTTCAGGAACAGAGAGTGGCGTTGCTGAGATGTCCCGTTCCGTCCACGGCGCAGACGACTTTGGCGAAAACGTAGTGGGCAAAAGCTATAGTAGTGAAAACGCAGCACCACACGACGCCAATAGTCAGATTTAGTATAGCGTACGCAAAACCTTTGCATACGCAATAAAATAGCGTATGTAGAATGCGCATGCGCAGAACGATAAAGGAAGCTTAGCGTTTAGCGTACGCTCGCAATTTTCTGTAAATAGCGTATCGTCTTTGCGGGGCTTAAGGAGGCGACATGGCGGCACGCTGCTTGCCCGCTTCCGTTCTAAAATACCTCGTCATTGCGTTATTCGGCGCTCAATTGGCTGTAAATGGTTGCATTCGCTTCCGCTTCTTGTTATCTCACTCGGACACAATGTTATATGTGATAAGTTGTCGGTAATATTTAGATAGCAGTCTATTTTCAAGCCTGTAAGCTTAACAACCGACTGTTTACACTGTCGCCATGGCAACGGCCGTTTGTGTCATTTTTGTATGGCTATTTTTGTCAGAAGATTTAGTTTCGCACACGTGTGGGCACCATGGCCGCCAGCTGAGCGCGTTTTTCGGTGGCAGATGACATAGAGCTCCTGCGCGAGGTTCGCGAATGCAACCCATTCGCGAACCCGCTCAAGTGGGTCGAAATGGCAAGAACTCGCAGCGAGTATTCGGCGAAGGCGTTCACAGTCGTGCTGCGCGCGAACGAGCTGAGCTGCTGCTGAGCCAGTACGCGGCCAACGGTCGTGTGAACTTGCGCAAGTAAGTTATTTTGATTGCATGAAAAGATAGTCGAAAAGTGTAGAGTGCAAAGTTTCAAAGCGTTTTCTTGGTTGACACGCAGGTCTGGAACTGAAGGGCAGTACAGCGAAAGGGGACAGTTTATATTTATTTCTGACATGTGGTGGCGCTAGATACTTACCCAAACGTGGCTGAACCTGGGTGTTGTTTCTCCACTGAGCGGCTGTTGTGGAAGGTCCACAAACGCTCATCTAAAAGCGTCGTTTGCGCTTTGCATTTAGCGTGTGCAACCGTCTTGCGTGTTGCGTACGCATAAAACGCAAACGCTATACTAAAACTGTCTAATAAAAGATTTCGGGTTTCCGAAATGCCAAAAAATACCTCCTAAATGTTGAAACAACACTTTTTATGCAAACATAATTCATTTTAAAAATGCGCCTTTTAAGCAAGAATTATTGGCTTTTGTGGTCTGCAATGCTTAGCCAATAGGAGAGCAAGCCGTCGCTTATTTTGGGCAAACTTCGCATTCACATGCTTTTCTGCTCGTTTGTTGCAATTTATAGACCTAATATTGAATGTTAGGACATTCTTGATTATCGAACAACGTTTGTTTTTTCATTATTTTTTGGCCAAAACTTGTGGTTATGCAGTGGGTAGCCCGTTGCCCCATGTAGGGTGCCTCGATGTCCGCTCGCCTCCGTTTTCAGGGTGAGGACACTGCCCGCGACGGCAACATGTTGGGTCACACTCTCCCATTCAGCTGCATAGAGCGCAATGCGGCGCGGGCCGTTCGGAATAAAAAAACTGCCACTACCGCGTGAAAATGCGCATACCTGGTGTTCTAACAAGAAAGGGTGGTACCAGAGATGTTTCAAACAGTGAATCGGAGTTAAGCTAAAATATGTCGTGTTTCGCCGCTCATCCGCTGAGAAATTCGGCGCCTTGCGAACATTCGTTACATTCTCACAGCGGTTGTAACATTTCCAGCGCTACCTGTACACCCGGAAACTCTACATTTCGATTGCTTTTCAAACAGTCAGAATTGCTTATTTAGAGCTGGAGTTTCATAATCGCCAAACACTGCCACTCGGGCAGTTCTAATGAGAATATCAAGCTTTCTTGTCGACGACAGTTTCGAGGATGTTTGGGCATTAACTTGCTCCTCTGTTGCTACTGCGACAAAGCAGTGGCAGAAAATTCAAGAAGAAGACGAAGTGTCCCTGCTAAGGTGGCTGCACATCGCTCCAGTGAAAAATCTCGCCATCCGCGTAAATACGTTCCTTATATCAAGAGAACTGACTTCGCACCATCTGAGGAAGCTCCCGAGGCTTATGCGCCGTCTGATGGGGTGGCTGTGAACAAATCTCCTTCAGTCATCCCGGCAGCTGGACTGGGCTCCGAGGCTAGGCCTAGAGCCACCGGTGAAGCGCTGGCAGAGGTGGCTTCGTGGCGTCGGTCGCTCCTCGCGGTCCATCAGTGGCAGCGCACATGCCGCCTTCTCGAAATGCACCTCAGCCCGTGAGCGATCTGCCCTCTGGGTGGAACTCAGCAATGGCTGCCCAGTCTCCACTGCTGGATGGGGCTTCAACCGTGCAGCGTGAGGAGGAGAGCTCTCCAATGGACCTGTCTTCAGCCCCACCATCCGTGCCACCGGCTACCTGCAGTTCTCAAAAGCGCCCATCAGAGGAGACTGTACAGGATTCGTCTTCTGCCAACTGCAGCTCACAAGGCAAGCGTTCCTGCCCAGCGTATGCCAACCAGGTGGCTGTGCCGGCATCGGGATCTGTATCGTATAAAGTGGCCATTAAAGCTCTGGCAGCCAAAAGCCTGACAGACATTCCGAACAGGATTCTTCAGGCGAACCTGGACGCGTGTCTTGGGACGAAATGTTTTCGTGGCTTCACGTCGAGAACTAAATCTAATACCATCGCTGTGTGGCTCCCGACTTTGGCTGCTGTCGAGCGTCTGCAAACGCTCAAGTGCATATCGATTACAAGCGAGATCTCAGTGCCGGTCCAGGTGTACCTAGCAGAAGGTTCGGACCTACAACGCTGTGTTGTTTACAACGTTCACGTTGCTGAAGACCAGACGACCCTCCAGCGTGAGTTGTACTGTCTAACCCGCTGTGTCATCCAAGCGCGGCATATGGGAAAGGGGCGCTTGTGCATCGTCGCACTACAAGGCCCACCAACTCTTCCAGAACGACTTTACTTACTATTGCTGTATTCTGCGGCCGCGCCCTCACAAACCGAGTGCTGTCTATTGCTACAGATGTTTCAGACCTGGCCACATGCGCCGATCATGCCCTTTTGCAACGCAAGATGAGGCTCGGCCACAAAGCACACCGTCTTACAGGTGCGGACTTTGCAAGACTGACGACCACGAGATCACCTCTCCAACTTGCCCAACAAAACAAAAAGCAACTGAGAACGTTCGGCGTGGAATCCGTAAGCAAGTGTTTCCTAATGAAAACAGAGCCCCGATACAGACATCTAACAGGTTTGCGGCCCTTCAGTGGGATGAAGACGACTGGCCGGAGCTTTCTGAGCCCAATCCACCTGCAGCCCCTGCCCAACAGTCGTACAGTGATAAAGTGCACAAGGATCGCCGTCACCGTCAAGCTACACAAAAGCACAGCATACTGGAACCTCTGCGTGAGGACATGGCAGCAGTTGACGACCAAATTGCACGCCTTTTAGCCGAGGTCTCTAAGCTACGGCAATGCCGTGAACTGCTTGCTCGCCGTAGACAACCACTGGAATCCCCCTCCACGCCAATCAATGCTGCAGCGCCTTCGACTACGGCGAGCCCTAATGCGTTTTTCGCCGACTGTACCAGGTCTTCTGCATCACTGCAGGATAACTCAACATCATCGCTCCTCCGATTTATGGTAAACCAGTTATCTAACCTGACATCAGTTCTATTACCACGCTTGGAAGCCTAATCGAAAATGGCGAGTACACGTAGTTCTGGTATGCTGCAATGGAACTGCATAGGCCTCTCCACAAAGCTGGGAGAGCTCAAATCTCGACTTTACATGAACATGCTCCAGGTGTGGGCCCTACTACTGCAGGAGACCAATGCCTTGCCATCCATTCCGAGCTTTAATGGATACATGTCTCCTTCAGTGAACGACCGTCGTGTGCACACTGCTCCCCTCCGGGAAAGGCGGCGGTGTACGTTGATGCGCGTTTTCCTCAAGTTCGCCTTTCTCTAGAAAACTGGTGCACCTCATGTCAACAGGTAGTTGCAGTGGCTGGGAAGCTTCCCAAGGCAACTGTTGTAGTCGTATCATACTGTGTAAAACCCGCCGGTGGAGCTCCCTCCCGCATTAATCGGGGTGGTTATTAACTCTACGGCGACAGCACCCAGGGTGGTCTGGTTTAGTCGGTGGTGACTTTAACGCCCCTCATCCAGACTGTGGGTACACCACTTCAAGCCCTCGTGATAGGCGTGTGCGGGAGGCATTCGCGGATGCGCTGTTTGTTTTACTCAACCATCCAGATTTAGCAACGCGGACTGTGCGCCATGCTCGCAGTCCAACGTATGCTCCGTACCTTACGTGGTGGCCAGGACCCGGGACTCAATCGTGGCACCTGGAACCAGACCGCTGGGGTAGTTACCACCATCCTATCATCATCGGTCTCCATCCATCAAGCGCCCGCCGATTACGCCGTAGGTACCCTGTGGTCAATTGGGACACGTTCCGCACCACCATCGAAGATCTCTCTCTGCAATCATCCACACTACTTGTAGACTGCATACAAACTGCGCTGAATAAGGCTACTGTTGTCACCTGGACGGACCTGAATCGCCCGGTGCCGGATCTTGGTCTGCTTAATCTGTGGGCGGCTCGCCGACAAGCGGAGATGGCAGCTTCCCGAGACCCGACTTCTGCGCAAGCACGGACAAGGCTGACTTACCTTACTGCCAAGGCTCGAAGATATGAACGCGATCTCTCGCGTCGGCAGTGGCTTGCGTGGTGTGAGCAGTTCTCGACAAAGTCATCGAATGCTGCTCTCTGGCGAAAGTTTCGTGCAATGAAACATGGTTCCCGTTGTCCTGACACAGCGGCCACAGCATGCTTCGCAGCTAACTTAGCCCCGGATGATTTCGCCAGAGAGTCAGCGCGGAAGTTTTTCCCCAAGTATGATGTGTTGCCTCCAACGGTCATAGGAGCCCCCTTGGCCACCATTCCAGAATATGTCGATAAGCTCCCGTCTACAGCCGACGCCAAGGGAATTGCAAGCCCATTTTCAATGCCCGAGTTGCTTGCAGCAATAGACGAGGCCCGTCGGAAGACTGCGCCCGGTGCGGACTCCATTCCGTACGAGGTTTACAAGAACTTAAGTTCCGCTATACTGCCTCAACTCCTCGCCACCATTAACAAGGTATGGATAGAAGGCAGGGCAGCGATGGCGTAGAGGTAGAACATCCGCATCGCGTGCAAGAGGACCGGGGTTCAAATCCTGGTGCCGCGCAATTCTCCACCGGGTTTTAAAAAAATCCGCGTGTCGATGGAATTGCATAACCAGGCCTGGAGTGCGGCCTGATCTCGGTGACCAGAACCGATAACGCACTTTCTCACCAGAGAAGGATTTGGCCACCTTGGTGTAGTACTTGGCCACAACCTTCTATGATCAAACCAATTAACCCTCGGCCCTCAGTCCCCAGCGGCTGCAGAGCAACTGACCACGGCGGCGGTCAGACCTGTGATGCAGCGGAGGGTGCTAAGAATCTCTGGCTCCGGACAGGCCGCCATTGGAATCTGAACCTGGCAACGTTTATCGCTAGAACTTTAGCTAGTGAGGCTAGCCTAGCAGTGCTGTTTGAGGAACTAGCGGGAATTAAGTGGGATGTGATAGGGCTTAGTGAAGTTAGGAGGACAGGTGAGGCGTATACAGTACTAAAGGACGGACACATACTGTGCTATCGCGGGTTAGAGGATAGAAGAGAACTAGGTGTGGGATTCCTCATTAATAAGGATATAGCTGGCAACGTAGACGAGTTCTACAGTATTATCGAGAGGGTAGCAGCTATAGTAATTAGGCTGAATAGGAGGTACAAGCTGAAAGTGGTGCAGGCCTACGCACCCACATCCAGCCATGATGACCAGACCGTTGAAAGTTTCTATGAGGACGTAGAATCGGCATTGAATAAAGTAATATCGCAGTACACTGTACTGATGGGCGACTTCAATGCGAAGGTGGGCCAGAAGCAGGCTGATGACCGCGCGGTAGGTGACTATGGGATAGGCTCTAGAAATAGCAGGGGAGAGTTATTAGTCGAATTCGCGGATAGAAATAATTTACGGATCATGAATACCTTCTTCCGCAAACGAGAAAACCGGAAGTGGACCTGGAAGAGCCCCAATGGTGAGATTAAAAATGAAATCGACTTCATACTATGCGCTAAACCTGGCATCATTCAGGATGTGGCCGTCCTCGGAAAGGTGCGTTGTAACGACCACAGAATGGTAAGGTCTAGAATTAGCTTAGACTTGAAGAGGGAACGGAAGAAGCTAGTGAAGAAGAAGACCATTAACGAGTTAGCCGTAAGAGGGAAAGCACAGGAGTTTAGGATAGCGCTGCAAAACAGGTATTCGGCTTTAACTGAGGAAGATGATCTTGATGTTCATTCAATGCACGATAATCTGACATCAAAAATTACGGAGTGCGCAGTAGAAGTAGGCGGTAGGACAGTTCGAAAAGATACCGGGAAGCTATCTCAGGTGACGAAAGATCTGATTAAGAAGCGCCAAAACATGAGGGCATCTAACCCTACCGATAGAATAGAACTAACGGAGCTATCAAAGTTAATAAATAAGCCAAGGTAGCCGACATAAGGAAGTTTAATATGGAGAGAATCGAGCATCATATAAAGAACGGACGTAGCCTAAAAACAGTGGAGGAAACTAGGCATAGGTAAAAACCAGATGTATGCATTAAGAGACAAGCAGGGCAATGTCATTAGCAATATGGATAAGATAATTAACGTAGCCGAGGAGTTCTACACAGACCTGTACAGTAGCCAATGTAATCAGAGCGTTAATGAGAAAGACAGCAGTGCACAGCAATGCGTCATCCCGCCAGTAACGAAAGATGAAGTAAAGAAAGCCTTAGAAGCAATGAAAAGGGGAAAAGCAGCTGGGGAGGATCAGGTAACAACAGATCTGTTGAATGATGGAGGGGACATCGTGCTAGAAAAACTAGCCACCCTGTATACGCAATGCCTTATGACCTCGACTGTACCAGAAGCATGGAAGAATGCAAACATTATCTTAATTCATAAGAAGGGAGACGCCAAGTACTTGAAAAATTACAGGCCGATCAGCTTACTATCCGTTGCCTACAAAGTATTTACTAAGGTAATCGCTAATAGAGTCAGGGCAACGTTAGACTTTAATCAACCAAATGATCAGGCAGGCTTTCGTAAAGGATATTCCACAATAGATCATATTCACACTATCAATCAGGTGATAGAGAAATGCGCAGAATATAACCAACCTCTATATATAGCTTTCATTGATTACGAGAAAGCATTCGACTCAGTGGAAACCTCAGCAGTCATACAGGCATTGCGTAATCAGGGGGTAGAAGAGCCTTATGTCAAAATACTGGAAGATATATATAGCAATTGCACAGCTACTATAGTCCTCCATAAAGTCAGCAATAAAATTCCAATAAGGAAGGGCGTCAGGCAAGGAGACACGATCTCGCCAATGCTGTTCACCGCATGTTTACAGGAGGTATTTCGAGGCCTGAACTGGGAACAGTTGGGAATAAGAATAAATGGAGAATACCTAAATAATCTGCGATTTGCTGATGACATTGCCTTGATGAGTCACTCAGGAGGTGAACTGCAAATCATGATCAATGAGTTAGACAGGCAGAGCAGATCGATGGGTCTAAAAATTAACATGCAGAAAACCAAGGTAATGTTCAACAGCCTAGCAAGAGAACAACAGTTCACAATTGGCAGCGAGAGCCTAGAAATTGTGCCGGAATACGTCTACGTAGGGCAGGTAGTGACAGCTGATCCGGATCATGAGAGGGTGATAACTAGAAGGATAAGAATGGGGTGGAGCGCATATGGCCAATTCTCGCAGATCATGAGTGGCAGTTTACCAATTTCCCTCAAGAGGAAAGTGTACAACAGCATAATCTTACCGGTACTCACCTACGAGGCAGAAACGTGGAGGCTAACGAAAAGAGTTCAGCTTAAGTTAAGGACAACGCAGCGAGCCATGGAAAGAAAAATGATAGGTGTAACGTTAAGAGATCGGAAGCGGGTAGAGTGGGTGAGGGAACAAACACGGGTTAATGACATCCTAGTCGAAATCAAGAGAAAGAAATTGGCTTGGACAGGGCATGTAATGCGAAGGCAAGATAACCGCTGGTCCTTAAGGGTAACGGAGTGGATTCCAAGAGAAAGTAAGCGTAGCAGGGGGCGGCAGAAGGTTAGGTGGGCGGATGAGATTAAGAAGTTTGCAGGCAAAGGGTGGATGCAGCTGGCAAAGGATAGGGCTAATTGGAGAGACTTGGGAGAGGCCTTTGCCCTGCAGTGGGTGTAGTAAGGCTGATGATGATGATGATGATGATGGATAGAAGGCGTCGTACCAGAAACCAGGGAATCGGCTATTGTGATCCCCATACCAAAGCCGGGGAAGCCGCCGACAGACCTCGGAAATTTCCGGCCTATATCGCTTACGCCAACATTATGCAAGCTTGCCGAAAAAATGCTTGCCGCACGACTGTCGTGGTGGCTTGAGCATCATGGTTTCTACCATCGCGCCCAAATTGGCTTTCGTACATTCATAGGTACAGAAGATGGACTGGCTGTCTTGGCGTCAGCAGTTCTGGCCTTAACTCGCAGCCACAATATACGTACTGTACTCGCCATGGACGTTGAAAAGGCGTCCGATAATATCAGTCATGCTGCCATCCTGGAATCGCTTGACATGCTGCATTTTCCCGTCAGAGTGCGCAATTTCGTTAAATACTTCCTTGAAGGCCGACACTTTGCCATACACCTCGGTGGTGAGGCGTCGGATCATTTGTGCCTCTTCGCGGCGTTCCCCACGGATCGGTGTTATCGCCACCATTATTTAATATTGCTTTTATCCCCCTTGCTTGGCGCTTACATGATGTCTCTGAGAATAAGTTCTTATTGTATGCTGATGATATAACAGTGTGGAGCACTCAAAACGACCTGATGACTCAAGCAGCAGGCCTACAATCAGCCATAGATATTATGTCGACTTTTGCTTCTTCAATTGGTCTGCAGCTTTCAGTGAGCAAACGTACGTTCGTGTCAGTCGCCAACCGCTGGGGGCGCCGTAAACTGGCTGCAACACCAATTCGTCTCCATGTATCCAGAGTTCCAATTCAAGGAAGTTCGACCGTAAAAATCTTGGGCTTGACAATACACGAATCATAAACAGGTACCGCTTGGCTTTCTCGGGCTAAAAAGCAAGCAATTTAGGCGTTGGGCCTGATTAGACGCATTGCTCCTAAAACAGGCGGAGCCCGCTCTCATGTTGCATGACAGTTCGTGCGGGCGGTCATACAACCGCGCCTCGTTTATTAAGCCCAATTCCAGCATTTGACGAGGGCACAATGTGATCGTCTAGAAGCTGTTAATCGAGAGGCAATGAGGGTCATCACTTGCCTTTCCCGCATTACCCCGATCGTGGCGCTCCAGAACATGCGCAGCTGAATACACTAGATGAGCTGGTGCAGCAAAGACCCGATGCTCGCCGCCTAAAGTCAAACCTTACACACACAACGTGTGCACTCAGGGCATATGCTTCATCGCACTCCATTCTACAGCCACCCCCGCCAGTTCTTGCTCCCTGGCGTTTTGTGCAGCTAAGCGACAACAAACCAAGTGATCTACGTCAGCCATCATCTACCCGCGCGGCATCGTCGTTTCGCGACCGAATTTCAGAGCAGGACGCCAGTCTTCCACATGGCTCCATCGTTATGTACGTTGACGCAAGCATCCAGGCCTGCGAAACGACAACGGCAGTATACTGTCCTTGCAAGCCTGCTCTGAACAAAACGTCAATGTTTCGCCTCTCAGAACCTCCTTCCTCCTTCTGTGCGGAGATACTCGCGGTTCAAGAGGCACTTTGCTCTGTGGCCGCCGTTCCCATGCTACACACGGCCCGCATTGTCATTCGCACCGACGCCCTTCACGTAACACGCCTACTATGACGAGTCAGTCGCACCCCAGAAATCTGCCAAGACATCCATCGTATACCGGCACGCATCCCGCAGCAAATCTGTATTGAGTGGGTCCCGCGTGACCTCCTGAGCGCATAAAGCCGCACTGATTCTGCGACCCGCCTTTCGACCCCAACCTCGTCTTTGCCTCGAGTCCTTACTCTGGATGACACCACCCTCCTTTTAACAAGAAAGGAACACCTCCTTCGCCGCACACGTGCTCTAATCCCTCCGTGTGCGGTAACCCTCCCCCGTGGTCTTACCGTGCAGAGGAGGTTGCGCTTCGGAGGATACGGGTCAGGGTTTCCCTAACTCCAGCTGTGACACACAAATGGCCGCATTTCAAAGATTTATATCCCCGCCCCGGGTGTCCAGTCTGCAAGAACAGAGACTGTGAGGCGGATATCCGCCACCTTTTGTGGGACTGCCCGGCGCTTAAGCCGACGAGAATCTGGCACCTGGCGGCAGTGGGACTCTCACCGGACAATCCGGATTGCTTTATCGCCAGGACACAGGGTCCATATCATCGTTCACATCTTGATTTCGTGAAATCAGCCCACCTTTTTTAATTCAGTTATGCATCTTACTCATCTCTCACTTCATAGTTTTTATGCCTTGAGGCAATAAACAACGCTTGAAAAAAAAGCAGTGGCAGTATATAAGAGATAAATATATGAAAGCGTAACAACTGTCAGAAGATTTTGACATACACTGCTGACCTCGTGTTTGGGGTGTTGTTGAAACAGACCAGTGAACTGTGTAGGAGTCTCACTGTTTAATGGTAGCACAAAATTGACTCACAATATTTTATAATTTGTCTTGCTTTCAAGAAATGTGTGAAGCGGTCACCTTTGTTGAATCTGATACTGCGTGGTTTTCTTCGGAGTCTACAATTAACTTGTGCGTGTGTATGATTCACATTGCACAAGAGCGTGATAGCCATAACCACTGATTATTCGCCGTGAAATTTTGACTTCAGTTTTGGGAAGGTTCAAGGCAATGCCAGTTCGTCATGGCCAGCCTGTCCACTTCAACAAAACCAAATTAGAAGATATATTTTGTGCGTCGCTACTCCAAGCCTCCGCACTTTTCGCCATCGGAATGCGGCGGACATCAAATGCACTGACCATAGGAGTCGGTGTTGCTGAGTGAAACACAGCACGTAAATATTGTCACGTAGTGGTGATGGCAGTCGAAGCAGCGATGAAGACGGACAAAATGGCCTTCTAAAGCAAATTTTTTTATTTTGCTGACTTGCACCCAGAATGGACTGAATCACTCGGCTGTGGCGAAGCGACAAGCGTGTTCGGAGGTCGTCGAACAGAATGCCCACCGCTGTCGGCCGTGCTCAATTAAAGCTGATAGTGAACTTTCGAGATAAAGCGTGCAAAGTTACTAGAACATTCCGGAACAGCGTAGAATCAGCTCTGCCTGGCTGCGATCAATCGAGATAAATCTAGTCGCATCTTGCGTCGCAAACAAAGCGATAAAAGTGGTGTGGCGGCAGATTTGAAAAACGAACAAATACTGCAATTATTCGCGGCATTACTCCCCTCTCAAAGAAGCATCGACCCGATGCATTAAAACAAATAATGCGACTAGTAAGAGAAAAACGCATCTTGCGAAAATAGAGCATAGAAATGCAGCGGCATTTAGCGCGCATAATACGGCTTCAGACGGACTACACGGACAACTTCTTGTCGTACGCGGCGTCGCTGGGATGCAGTCATTGCGCCAGGGATGACTTCATAATTCAGTTCACCTAGCCGACGAAGAACCTTGTACGGGCCGAAATAGCGGCGCAAAAGCTTTTCACTCAATCCACGCCAGCGAATGGGCGTCCAAACCCAGACTTTGTCTCCTGCCTTGAATTCCGCGTTGCGTCTTCGTAGGTTGTAGCGTCTGGCGTCGGACCGCTGCTATTTGATCCGCAATCGGGCAAGCCTTCGATCTGCTTCCGCGCGTTGAAGGTAGGCGGCAACGTCGACGTTCCCTTCTTCTGTAACGTTGGGCAGCAAGGCGTCTAGCTTGGTCGTGGCCTCCCTGCCATGGACGAGCCTAAAAGGCGTCATCTGGGTGGTCTCCAGCACTGCGGTGTTGTAGGCGAAGACGACGTAAGGCAGGATGACATCCCAGGTTTTGTGCTCGGCATCGACATACATGGCGAGCATATCGGCGATGATTTTGTTCAGGCGCTCGGTCAGTTCGTTGGTCTGCGGATGGTATGCAGTTGTCCTCCGGTGTCTGGTTTGGCTGTAGCGCAGGATGGCTTGCGTTAGTTCCGCCGTGAATGCTGTTCCTCTGTCCATGATGAGCACATCGGGGGCGCCGTATCGGAGAAGAATGCACTCCACGAAAAATTTAACGACTTCTGCTGCTGTTCCGTTCAGTAGGGCTTTCTCCTCGGCGTAGCGGGTCACGTAGTCGGTCGCTATGATTATTCACTTATTTCCAGATGCAGACGTTGGAAAAGGGCCAAGCAAGTCCATGCCGATCTGCTGAAGGGCCCTGGGGGAGGTTCAATGGGGTTCATAAATACTGCTGGTCGTGTGGGAGGGGTTGCTGACAATCTCGGCAGGTTTTCACATAGTGTGCGACATCGGCAGACAGTCGGGGCCAGTAATACTTGTCTTGAATGCGGCGGAGGGTGCGAGTAAAGCCGGGATGTCCAGCTGTCGGCTCGTCGTGTGAAGCCTGTAGAACTTCTTCGCGGAGACAAGTAGGTACAACAAGGAGGTAGGCTGTTTTGCTCGCTGTAAAGTTCTTCTTCACAAGGACCTCATTCTGCACATAGAAGGAAGACAGACCTCGCTAGAATGAAGCGGGGGGTGAAGAAGCCTTGGCTTCCAGGTACTCGATGAGGCCTTTTAGGTCGGGGTCCGAGCGTTGCTGCTGAGCAAAAGAGTTGGGGCTGATGGGTCTCAGGAAGGCGTCCTCATCGTCGTCGGGCGGCGGTGTATATACAGGGGCTCGTGAGAGGCAGTCGGCGTCAGAGTGCTTGCGTCCGGACTTGTAAACGACGGTGACGTCAAACTCCTGGAGACGCAGACTCCATCGAGCGAGTCGGCTAAAGGGGTCCTTCAAATTGGCAGGCCAGTACAGCGCGTTATGGTCGCTGACCACCTTGAACGGTCGTCCGTAGAGGTTGGGGCGGAATTTCGACGTAGCTTAGATGATGGCAAGGCACTTCTTCTCAGTTGTCGAATAGTTAGCCTCGGCCTTGGAAAGGGAACGGCTAGCGTATGCGATGACTTTCTCCAGCCTGTCGCTTTTTTGAACGAGGACGGCGCCTATGCCCACGCTGCTTGCGTCGGTATGAACTTCAGTATCGGCGTTTTTTATCAAAATGCGCAAGGATAGGTGGGGACTGTAAACGACGCTGAAGTTTCTTGATGGCTTCTGCTTGCGGCGCTTCCCATTTTAATGGCACGTCTGTTTTCGTCAGTTGGGTCAGGGGCTCGGCAATGCGCGAAAAGTTTTTCACAAATCTTCGGTAATATGCGCACAGTCCGAGAAACCTGCGCACTGCTTTCTTATCGGCCGGCGGTGGAAACTGTTCAATAGCAGCTGTTTTCTGCGGGTCTGGGCGTACTCCCTCCTTGCTAACGATGTGGCCTAGAAAGAGCAGCTCTTCGTAGGCGAAGTGGCACTTCTCTGCTTGCAAGGTTAGGCCAGACGACTTGATGGCGTCTAGTACTGTTCGAAGTCTTTTGAGGTGCTCTTCAAAGTTCGAGGCGAAGACAACGACGTCATCTAAATATACCAGACAAATTTGCCACTTCCGGCCTGCCAGCACTGTATACATCACTCGCTAAAACGTTGCTGGTGCGGAACAGAGACCAAATGGCATCACCTTGAACTTAAACAACCCATCCGGAGTGATGAATGCTGTCTTCTCTCGATCTCTTTCGTCGACCTCAATTTGCCAGTAGCCGCTCTTGAGGTCCATCGATAAGAAATATTTGGCGTTACAGAGGCGGTCCAGTGTGTCGTCGATGCGGGGGATGTAGTAGACGTCCTTCTTTGTTATGTTGTTCAAACGGCGGTAATCCACGCAGAATCGAAGTGCGCGGTCTTTCTTTCTCACTAGAACAACCGGTGCCGCCAATGGGCTGTTTGAAGGCTGTATGACGTCGTCGCGAAGCCTTTCTTCGACTTGGTCCCGGATGGCTTGTCGTTCTCGCGGTGACACACGGTAGGGGCTTTGACGGAGAGGTCGGACGTATTGGCCGTTATAATGCGATGCTTGGCAATTGGCATTTGTCGGACCTTCGGCGGTGTCGAAAAACACTCACTGTAGCTTCAAAGATTGCGGATCTGGTCTTGTCTGTTCCGGTGCAGGGCTGGGTTGATGTCGAAAGTGGGGGAGTTCTCTTGGTCAGGCGAATCTTCTGCGGAGGGGTCTGAGAGGGCGGAGTCTCGTACGTCAGATATTTCGTCAAAGAAAGCAATCGTCGTTCCTCTGTTAATGTGCCGGTATTCTTCACTGAAGTTATTCAGCAGTACTTCGGCCAGGCCATTGCGGAAATGTGCGATGCTGATTGCTCGGCTTAGAATCAACTCAATGTTCCCCTCGATGATGGCTTTTTTAATGGCTTTCATGGCGCCTACGGTCACGATAACGCTTGATCGGCGTGGGACGCTCACTTGTTCCTCCAGGACACTCTGGGCAACGTGATTTTTTCCACTTTTCATCGACGCGATGGCTTCGTCCGTGGAAAGCGTGATCAGCTTGGATCGCAGGTAGATGATCGCCTGATGCTCATTAAGGAAATCCATACCCAAGATCATTTCACGGGAGTATTGCGGTAGCACAACAAAGGTCGCAGGATAGGTGTGTCTTTTGACAGTCACTCGCGCTGTGCATCGTCTGATGGCGTAATGAGGTGGCCCCCTGTGGTGCGAATTTATGGGTCGTCCCAAGCCGTTGTGGCTTTTCTGACCTGCGCAGCGAATGTTCAATTCATCACCGAGTAATCAGCTCCTGTGTCGACTAGAGCGGTAACTTTCCGGCCGTCGATAGTCACTTCTAAGTTGGAGGTCCTGGCTCTTGCATTGCATGTCGCTCTCGGCGTCGGGTCACGGCTTCGTCGCGTATGCGAGTCGCGGGTGGGGCGTGTGGTCGAAGCTCTTCTGGGTGGCGGCGTCGTTTTCAAGGCAGCTTCCGTCGTGGTCGGGGTTCTCATTGTGTGTGGCATCGGTGCAGCGAGTGTAGGTTCTTCATGCGGCGTCGCGGGTGCAGCGTCTTCATGGGGCGTGGTCAGTGGAGGATCTTCGGCGTTTCGCTCGTGAGCAACCGCACCTCCAGAGGTTGCTGCATTTAGTTTCCCCTACGGGGGCTGCGAGACCTTCCTCGTACCGCGGCTGCGTAGCTACGGCGTGGCGACGCAAAGCGCGAGGGTGACAGAAATGGTGAGCGCGAAAAGCGGTTCGGCGTGTACTCCTCTTGACGCCGGTACTCGTAGATTTCCTGCGGACGTTGGCCGAAGCGTGGTCGTGGGGCGTTAACGGCAAATGCTCAAAGACCGATACGTCGGTACGGGCAGTGACGAACAATATGGCCTGTCCCACCGCGGTGGAAGCACAACGGCCGGTTGTCGGAAGTCCTCCAGGCGTCGCATTTCCTGGGGCCTGAGCGTCGCTCATAGGCTGGGTGGGCGGGGGCTGGGAGGCGGCGTTTTGGAAGAAGTGGCTCATCTCAGGGAGGACGTGCGGGTTGTCGTTGGGGGTTGTCGTTGGGGGTTGTCGTTGGGGCTGGGCAGTCCTTACTGCAGCAGCGTAGGTCATGGCCTGGGGCTCTGTGGCCGTCGGGGTGCCAAGTGCCTGTTGCACTTCTTCCCGTACCACGTCCATCAAAGTCACTGCTTGTGGCTGTGGAGAGGATGGCAGTAATCGGCGTAGCTCCTCTCGGACGATTTCGCGGATAACTTCCCGCAACCTGTCGCTGGTGGTGGCCGGCGTGTCCGAACGGATTGCACAGCCAGAGGAAGGGCGATTGTACTGCCGAGCTCGGACGTCGAGGGTCTTCTCAATCGTGCAGGCTTCTTGCATGAATTTCTCTACTGTTTCTGGCGGCTGGTGGACGAGGCTGCTAAAGAGTTGTTCTTTTACGCCGCGCATTAAAAATTGAACTTTCTTTTCCTCGGTCATCTCGGGGTCGGCGCGGCGAAATAGGCGCTTCATCTCTTCGACGTAACCGCGGACGGGCTCATTCGGAAGCTGGATCCTGGACTCGAGGAGCCGTTCGCTCTTTCTTTCCTCACGACACTGGAGAATACCTTCAATAGTTCTCTCTTGAATAGCTCCCATGTCGTAAGGGACGACTCGTAGTTTTCGTACCACATGCGTGCGGAGCCATCCAATGAGAAAAACACGCGTTCAATTTTTGCCGCATCATCCCACTTGTTGAATGACGCGACGCGCTCAAATTGGTCCAACCATTCTTCAGGGTCTTCGCCTAGGGATCCTTTGATAGTTAGCGGCACCCGCGGCTGCTGCAGTATGATCAGTGTCGACATCTTCGGCGAGGTCGCGGTGCTCGTATCAGCGTCTTGTCGCTGTCTGGTGCGGTCCGGCAGTTTCCCGAACTCAGGCTCCTCTCCCTGGAAACGTCGGCTGGATCGCTGAACTGCTGGCTTGTCCTTGGGTGCGAAGAGCTGAGGGCTGGCTTCACGACTTGAAGGGGGCGTCCGGAACATGGAAGGCTACCCCGCACCACCACCAGATGTCACGTAGTGGTGACGGCAGTCGAAGCAGCAATGAAGACGGACAAAAAGGTCTTCTAAAAGAAAACTGTTTATTGGGCTGACTTGCATCCAAAATGGACTGAATCACTCGGCGGCGGTGAATCGACAAGCGTGCTCGGCGGTCGTCGAACAGAATGCCCGCCGCTGTGGGCCATGCTCAATTTAAAGCTGATAGCGAACTTTCGAGATAAAGCGTGCAAAGTTACTAGAACATTCCGGAACAGCGTAGAATCAGCTCTGCCTGGCTGCGATCAATCGAGATAAATCTAGTCGCGTCTTGAGTCGCAAACAAAGAGATAACAGGGTGTGACAACAGATTTGAAAAACGAACAAAGACTGCAAATATTCGCGGCAATATATGGCCCTGGCCACTCCTCAATTTGCCCCAACCACCAACAAAATTTTACCTCTGCCGATTTCAACCAAAATCGATGTCCAGCATAATTTCACTACAGCAAACACAATGGTGACCTCCAAATTTGGCCCTCACCCCCCAAATTATGATTTCAGCCGAATTGAACAAAAATCGATGTCAAACCTAGTTCTACTACGGGAAATACGATGGTGACCTCTAAATTTTTCTTGGACCACTCCCATATTTGGCCTACCCACCCCTGAAATTTGAACCCGGCTGATTCAGACCAAAATCGATGTCCAACCTAATTCGACTACAGGGAACGCGGTGGTGAGCTCTAAATTAACCCCAGACCACTACCAAATTAGGCCCATTGACAACTGAAATTGGACCTCGGCCGATTTGGACCACAACCGATGTGCAACCTAATTTGACTGCAGAAAACGCGATCGTGACCTCCAAATTTTGCCCGGGCAGCTTAAAAGAATCACAAATAACGCAAAGGAGGGCACAAATAATTTCGTATTATCGGACGTAAGGAGACTAAAGTGCTCCCGTGAATTTTTGCTTGAGTATGCATCACGCTTACTGTCGCAAAAAAAAAAAAACATGCGAACAGCGCTGTGCGTAAGCGCTCAGTTCTTCGCATTTATTAAGGCGAAAGTCATATAGCTCGTCGCTTGGAGTCTCTTTTTCCGCTGGGAATGGCAAACAGCGTTTTGTCCGATTCCCGCCGATTGCTTCAAACAAATGCGCAGCACCCAGGCGTTATTCGATGTCTTTACGCAGGCATCAAATGCACAAGCGCCAATACGCGAGTGGAAATGCTGTGCATGCTTATCTCAGCCCATAAGAGCTAGTTATACGTAATGCTCCGGACGATCTGTGTGTCGGCGGCCACGAGAAAGAAGCGATCAGACCATATATGCCGACGAATGATCATGTGACCGCAAAAAACGAATCGGGAGCGCGCGCGCGCCTGCGCTTCGGCGCGGCGGCGAGAGAAAACGAATGCGGTACTTTTGTCGTTCCAGTGACTTTACATCGGGTGCCCGAAAGTGAAGCCACCGGAAGTTGGGCAGCATGTCCCGGAAGTCAGCCTTTGGCAAAGCATGAAATCGGACCTCAGCACGGTTTTTCTGTTTTAGTTTTCGTTTTCCACTTAACACCTTGTCTTTTCGACGTTCTCGTCTTTTTTCATGACAATGCCTACCTGTTGCGCCGTCAACTGCATGAGGAGAGCAGCAAAGTCCTCAGGAAAGGCGTTTCAAAAATAAGGGTCCATTGCATCGCTATGGGACGACACTAGCAGACGACAGAACGTCGCTGCACACAGCACGTACAAAGCCTCGTGTGTTCAGCTCTGTGTCGTCCAGTTGCGCTTGCGTCGACAACTCTGCTCTTTGTTGTGATGCACGTTGTCGTGCTCTAAGCCCAAGTTTTTCCATCAATGGGGTATAAATTTAAGAAAGAATAGATGGAAACCATCATTAGGCAGCCGACTTTGCAGTGACCATTTTACCGAATTATGTTTAGACCGAACCGGAGTGGGGGCGAGGCCACAATCTGGTGGGGTGCCGTCGGTGTTCTACTAGTACGCATTAGCGCGCCCGAAAGGTATGTGGCACTGCTTTTTCGACGGAGCTAGCGTATCAAGTACTGTTTCGTACTGTACCAAATTATGCCTGAATGGGCTGTTATTTTTTATGCTTGGTGCAGTTGACAGCGCTTGTTACATGCGCTGCAGCTATCATTCGTCTTTCTCGTCAGTCGTTTCTCTCGCGCTGTGTAGATGAAGCATGGCTGTGCTATTGAGTTAGATTAAAAGCACGTCTGGAAGGCAAATGACACCCTAAAGCGATAAACATCAGCTGCCGTCGATGAGAAAAGACATCGTCCCCGAAACAGAGACCGCGGCAGTTCGAGTGTCAGGATTTCCGCTCCATTGCCTTTTCCCTGCTACACGAAAATTTGTTTTTAAGATGGCCAAGACTGATCGTCATTCCACTACTTACTCTAATTACGCTCGTAAGACAAGAACCAGATCAGAAAATAGTGTTTAATGCACGTACCCCTTTGCCGCGACATGGTGAGACATGCATGCCGGTTTTCTTCGGTTTCTCTGAAATTACAGGTTTCCCCAAGCAATGCACACATTTCTCGTGTTGAGCTTGCTTATTCCTTTGATATTACAGTAGACGTTACACGAAAACAACGCGAAAAATTGAGAACGGAAGGACGAAAGACGCGACTTTTTGCATTGAAATACACAGCAGATACCGAACTTCCGGGACATGCCACTCAACTTCCGGTGGCTTCACTTGCGCCCACTTCGGAAAGCGGGAATGCTGCATCCAGCCACCTAGTAGAGATCAGCGGATGTGACTGCCGCGTTTTTTGTGGGGCGGGGCTCTGTCGCCGCCGCTCGACGGCTAGTTGTAGTAGCTCTATGCTCGACCACGGACGGTCTCTACAGGTCTCGAGGGGAGCGCGCACTCTTTCGTACGGCCTCCGCACTGAGCGCGCGGACAATTGGGGCTCGTCAATGCGAGCCGCGCTCTCCGCCGCCGCTAGGGGCGCGGTGACCCTACCGTTAGTAAAGCCCCTTGATAATTTGAAAGTAGCGACACTCTCTTCCGCGCCGCGCTTTCCTCCTCGATTCTCCTCGCGCGGGGGCTGTGAACTCTGCGCACGACACGCTTTTTCTCCTTGGCGCCCGCCAGCCGACCGCAGCAGTGAGCGAAGCGCGTGTTTTTGGGCCAGCTCTGCGCTCCAGGAGTGCACAAAATCTTTGAAAAATTGCAAGAAAAACATTGAGAATGCCGAATGTAACGTTCATGAAGAGAATGGTTTCTTCTTAGAACTGTGTGAATGGGGAATACTGACGTAAACAAAGCCTTCAGGCTAGCTCGGTACTGCAGACATTTAAGTCACATGATATGGTGTTTTAGTTTGTGCTCCTGATTTAGTACTGTCTCTGACTTTGTGTTTGTTTTTTTAGAGCGTGAACTCTGTCGCCGCAGTAAAACTTCGAAAAACTACCCGGGCTGGTGCTCTGAACTTCAAGATCAGAGAAGGTCAAAGCGGGACTTAGTCTGTTTCGCTACTGTCAAGCTATGAGTCTAGGCATAGTATATGTCACGTGGTAAACCGTGAGTTTGGATCACTGGTTAATTATATACTTAATATGACTAATTACTGGAAGCCAAATTAATTGATATTTAGTAAATTGCAATTAAAACCCAAATTTGCGCTGCAGCATTGAGTCATATAAAGTTGGAAAACTTAGGCCAACTGTAACGGCACCGTGCTAGTCAGCGATCCACATTAATCTGCGTTAATTAGTTAATTTGCTACAAAACCAAACAATGAGCTAGACGATGAAGTCGTATACCTTGCGACAGGAACAGCGCAGCACGAGACAAAGAATTGACAGGAGACACACGACGCTTTGTCTCGTGCTGCGCTGTTCCTGCCGCAAAATCATGCCCCAACCAGCCCAACTTTCCACCTTGCTAAAGTCATATACCGTTGAAAAGCTTAGGATGAATGTGAATGCTCTGAATTAGTTTACGATACCTATTAATTAGCATTATTGAGCTATATGCATTCAAAATCACCCTTTGCATTGTAGTATCGAGTCATATACCTTTAGAAAGCTTGGGTTCAGTGCAAATGAGGTGTGCTAATTATCGGCCCGAATTAATTAGTGCTGAATATTTAACTGCACTTAAGTCCTAAATTTGCACTAAAGATGGAAAACTAAGGGCAAGCGTAAACGCGTTATGCTAGCTGGTCAAACTTAAAGAAAAACCTCATAAAAACAAAGCTAACATTCTAACTAGGCTTAACACGAACTGCTTCGAAATGTTTTTCTTTGCTTTTGCATTTAATTGCGCACTTTCAATGCGATCAAGGAGCGCGGACAACCATTCATCGAACATTATTAGGCACTGGTGCCAAGTAAGTGTAAGAATATACTCAGTATATCTATGAGATAACGCATTGTTATCTCTAGGGAAGATGAACTCCTCTCGATAATGTAATATTATACTTGACACTGAAATTTCGTTCCAGTATGCAGTAGGGGATCTAAAGCTGGTATTTTGATTAGGCATCACCTAAAATGTATAGTAGGGGATCTAAAGCTGGTATTTTGATTAGGCATCACCTAAATGTATCATTAAAGAAAATGAGAGCATGGTCAAGAGGATGATTTATTTTCGCGCACGCAAAAGAACCTTGATTGACAAGATACACGTAACAGACGGCAGTATCACATAATATTCAGCATCCACGCTAGTGTAGATATATGTGCTATGCAGTATTGCTGACAGTTGAGAAAAACATGCTCAAGGAAATACAACAGTGGTGTATGTCATAGCCCAAATCAACATCACTTTGTAAATCTATGCAGCAGTTTCATGCAAGTGAAAGTTAATGGACAATGGGATCTTAGGCTAAAAGGCTGTCTGTTAAAAATTGCCTATTTGTTGTTATAAAGACCACGCTACAGGTGCAAGAACTAGCACGTTCTGAGCCCAGTCGCTATTTCCAGAGAAGTTGCAATGCGCGGATGCTTTGGAGATTTGTTCCGTTCTGCCCTCGCATGCAAAATAACCTAAAAACGAAGCAGCAAACAACCCTCGAATGATGCCTTACAACCAACGGTGTAAACCACTTTTTAGGACGTCGTGGTTAATCCTTAAAATGAGTTGCCGGGCGAGTTGGTATTCCATGCTTACATTCACAGCGCAAAGACGAACACGGACACGAGGGGAGACACCACAAAGCACCGACCTCAACAACGTGAAAATCCCCCAACGAGAATATATATGGTATCATTAATACCGCATAACCATAATCAGGCCACTTGCTGCTGTTGTACGCGCAACAGCACGCCATAGCGCTTGCATGTTGCAAAAAAAGCACGGCGCTGTAATATTCGCTCGCCGAG